>NW_026462686.1:0-65282 GCF_021730395.1 Mercenaria mercenaria | reverse complement strand
TTCTCTGATAAATATGACAGTCACTGCTAGAATGTACTGGCTCCCATTAATTTCCAATCCGATTCATAGCTCCATACTAGAATAAATCAATGAACTGCGCAATATAAAAATAATCAACTGCGGTGAAGAGGGTTTTGAAGAAAAACAAAAAGAACTTTGAGGAGCTTTTGGAACTGGAAGATTCGGAGGAAGAAAGCGTGGAAGAAGAATCTGACACTGAATAAATACTGTGACTTACAAACTTTTTATTCATTTATTATGATACAAAACATCCGGGAAGATTTGCAGGCCCTCAGAAACTATACAAAGTGGGGGAAAATGAAAACAAAAACAACACTGGTATGCACAGAATAAGAAACTTCTTGCACAATCAAGAAGCTTACAGTCTACATAAACCTGTGAGAAGACGAAATGTAATCATGTAATTAGTGCAGGCCCGGATTACCTGTGGATGGCAGACTTAATTGATATGGTCAAGTTTGAGAAATGGAGAAAGAAAACAAATATATTCAGCAAGTACATTTGGCTAAGAACTCTCAAACAGAAAAATGACAATGATGTGACAGAGACATTTAAACTAGAAAAAAGTGGAAACTTAACAAGTCGCTCAACACAAAAAAAAAAAAAAATGTTGCAGGCTTGGTTTGATTGAGCCTGTTCATGGACGGTAGTTGAAATGCATGCTACCATCCGCGCCCTCTAGCCCCGGGTTGAGCAGAACTCACATGCTAAAAGTACAAAAAGCAATTTAGAGACATCCGCAGATGTATTCAAACGGCGGTGAACATGGAACTTTCAATGATACACGGGTTGTGGCGTGTAATTCCATGAAAAGCGGCGTTTTGTCCCCAGATAAAGTAATTGGTTTGCCCCAAACGAGAAAACAATAGGCACAACTAAAGACATCTTCACAAAATCAGGTTTTATGCTTAAGAGATTAATCACCGATAAAAGTATGTAGATAATCTTCTGTTTTCGTTTAAAATATACAGAATCACTATACCATTCAGAATAGTTTCTGCATCATTAAATACTGATTTAAATATATATCAAATAATTAAAAGCATTATATACTTTGACCTAAACATATCGCTATTTCAGGTCAGGAATTGAGAGCTACACCCGTACAGACGCTAATGAAAAAGCATGATGTAATATATTCACCAACGCAAAATGATAGAGACAAAGGACAAAATAAACAATACTTTGGGAAATTGTAAAACTATCCGAAGAAATTTGATACCTGGATCAAAGCCAATGATTTCGTGTGAATAAACATAAGTATGATATTGTAGTTAACTTTATATTTTTCTAAAATCCGTTATAAATATGTAGATAAGATGGAAATAAAATGTAAAAAACTTTAACATGTACGTTTGTATCTTTTCCTTTAATTTTAATTTGCAAGTTTGATTTTTTTTTATGACAACCTGATCTAGCTGATGCGTGTGTCACAGTAATAAATCATTTAAATGGTTATGTGCCATTCATCTTACAAATGTATTAATACGATACAAATACTATTACATTCGAATGTATTATAAACCGAAGAAAATTTTAAACCTAAAGAATGTTTCGACTGCTTTAATAAAATCAAAGGTCTTATACCTGGTATCAAATCGTCTCCTTGAACGTCAAAGATTAAATTTTGATTTAACTAAGTGTACTTGTCAACCAACTGCACTAAAATGTAAAATATGAAAAGCGTTATTGACTTTGTATGGTTCGTTTATGGATATTAACATGTATGTTAAATCTAATATGTGAAAATCTTAATTCGGGATCCAAAAATGTTTATGCATTCAGATGTACATGTGCATGGATAAATAAAGAATGATATGTTAATGTTGAAAACGACAGTGATATTATATACCGATGAAAAACTTTAAACTTAAAACATACCCAACAAACAAAAGACGTCTTGAAGACGTTTTTATTTGGTTGTTTTATGGTCACGACATCTGTGACCAGAAAAAGACGTTTTTTATATTGTTTTATCTACAAAATAAAGACGTCTTTTAAAGACGTTTAAAGCCGTCATTTAAACGTCTCTGTTTATGAGAAAATAAAAAGTTTCGTTCTTCTAGGCTGCAATAACCTTTACAACATAAACTGTTAGAAAAAACACTATGATATTAGATAAACTGGTATGGCGGATCGATTATTTCCTTACTTCGTAATACAACGGACGGGTATAGCATTTTTATTGTGTTTTCAAAATACAATGTATTAACTAGGGTTACAAAATCTATGGAAATGGACTAAAACTAGTAAATGATATTTTCTGCACTTCCGTAAATATTCCTAATAGTTATTAAAATTGGGCTGTTGTCTAGCTATTTTCAAAATTGTGTAATTAATTTTAATGATAACATTCATACATTTTAAAATATTCAGGAAAGCGATCGTACAGGTATAATGCTTAAAATGGAATTCATTGGGAACATGTATGATACATGTTTGTAACCATGGTAACTAAGGGTCCGTCTCTCTCTAAACATGATATCTATTAATCAAGCAATGGTTTACACACTATTAAGTTAATTTGATAGAGGTTTAAGCTGCAAGACAGGACAAGTTTATTCATCATGTACAGAAGGGTGATGCAAATACAAATACAAATACATGGCATTTATATAGCGCAAAAATTATAAAATATTCTATTGCGCTTTACAATTACATAACACACATATAAAATATATACATACAAAATATGAACAGGATTCTAGAACTTAGATTTAGAGATTTTGACATGTATAAATACTATTTTACACCACTTCTGATATTTTGTATTTTAACAAGACTACACTCATTGTTCATGAAACTGTCTAAATAAATGTGCTTTCAGTTTTGATCTAAAGCTCGCTTCAGACTGAATGTTTTTCAGATAGCTAGGCAGATCGTTCCACCATTTGGGACCAACGACCGCCATAGATCTGTCTGCTAATTTTGTTCTAGTCCACGGCCATTCGTAATCCCGCTCGAAAGAAGTTGAGAAATATAGCCACATGTACCAAATTATTCCTTGGTCCAAGACAAAAATAATATGTATGTATCTCTTCTGGGGACCGCGACTGGATCCGGAAATGACGTCATCAATATGGCGACTGTTTACGAAAATAATACTGCTGAATAATGATTGAAAATATTAGTAAAATTGCTTATAATATCGGATATGATGTTATTAAACAAGCCAATTGGACATATCAAATATATTATATTTGCACTTTCTCAGTAGAAAGTATATTTAAGTTATTTTAATTGTTTATTTTGTACCCCACCCACCTTATTTACAATGCATTTGTACATGTTGCTTCTACCTCTTGAAATAAAATATTTTCGACTAATCTTATGACGTTGAATCTGAAATAAGATTATTTCCAAACGTTACAAGAAATATAACATAAAATAAGGGAAAATACGTTATTAATATCTAGTTTTGATCAGTACCTAGAAGGAAAGGATTTTGTCGAAAATGCAATACAAATCAATGTCGGCACAAGTAATTGTCTATGCTGTTATTATTAGAACATGTGCATATTACATGCACTGTTTGCAATTTTATTTAAACAAGATTTAAGTACGATCAAGACGACTATACCGGTGGAAATTTAACAGATATTTTCTTAAAGTTAGATTCATAATAGTCGACTTAATTACTCAGAATTACTGGTTAATCATATGCATTCAAACTTGACATCAACACCGAAAGCGTTTTACTTAACTCGTCTTCAGCTCCGCGATAACAAAAATATCTATAAACAATATTATTTATCAAACCTGCATTTAAACGTTTATTATGGGCTTTCCGTAATTATGTTTAGCTAACTGCAGGAGGAGGGGCTTCAGGGGCAGAGGATAATCATTTCATTTTCTTTCTTTCATCATTCTTTCTCTGAAACTGAAAATATTTCTCAATTTGTGATAAGCTCTGATTCATGTTAATGCAACGCATCTTTGAACCGTAAAACTCTGCAGCAATGCATGTATAGGTTAGAACATGATAAATACATGAACTAAGTAAAGCCAATAGACAGAAAGCTTAAAACTTAAAATAAAGGAACATAGTGCGGCAAAGCCTTGGAACGGTCAGTTGCAAAACAATGCTGGTGTGCTTAAACAGTAGTTTGGCAATAATGCTCACACTCTATAACTCCACCATATTCCAGTGTTATAGAACATTATACGTAAACTCAATCCCCCGACTGCTGAGTGTCTTAGTCACGCAAGGGAAACTGAGCGCACGCTATTAATTGAAACACAAAAGTGATCGAGTAAATATCTACACTAAATATGTAAATAGCCTCTGGTCCTTTAGTATTACGAAGTTCGTTAAATATCATTATAATATAATTCAGCTTAAGCTGGTGCTAAAGGGCATGAGATTTTTTTCACCTTTCTAAACCTCTCAGGAACAAACTTAGTCAAACCAAGTCCTCTATTATCTTGATTATTTGCGTTCTATACTTTCAAGGGATCTTCTTAAAGCTTTTAACAAATCATTTGCGCATGTTCTCCATGCCGTTACAGAAAGCAGAATACCAGGAGAACATTATTAAGGATCCGACAAATCAGGAAAGTAGAAATATATTAAAGCAGCTCAGTCCCAATGGCCTTTAAGAACCACCAGTCATGACGTGGTCCACCTCTTTCGTTGGTCACGATCAAAGAGGAAAGTGTAGCGTCCAACTGACAAAAGAATGAACACCGAATATGCAACATATCTCCAAATAAGAGGGTCAGAACCGCATATGATAAAACATTTCATCATTTGTGAAACTTTTCATTGGAATTGATAAATAACTACTGTTTTGATACACTTAGTAATAGAAGTGTTTTTAAATTGCTATTAAACTTAAAAAAAAAAAAAATAACCCACACAAGTCTGAATTACAATCGTGAAATTTAGTAGGATATTCTTGCACTTGATAATAGCAGTGTATCTGCAAAAGGACATATTGATAACGTTCATTGAATTCTTGAAGGTCGCTCTTGCAAATATATGAAGATTATATAAAAGTTAAGGAAAGTGTATTTATTAAACGTCGCATATAACCGACAAACAACATGACCTACAGCTGATTGTGACAAACTACGTATCTAGTAACAGATAGTTATCTAAGCTGATATATTGCAGAAGATTGTATGGGGAACATCCCCATCTGAATAGAGAAAAACTCTAGTAAATAAACTTGAAAGTGTAATTTAATTTAAGACATGGAGATATATCAATCCCAAGCGATGCAGTATTGTAGTCTTTGAATTGTTAGTTTCATTTAATAACTATAACTCCCTAACATAAAAAAAAATGTCAACTATTCGAGCAACAACTGATTGTTTGTATCTGAAAACTTCATCAAGAATGCGTGAATTATTTTTCATATAATAGCCACACATAACTGTGTTTAACGTTTTCTAAATCATACGACAAGCTAGGCAGAAATAGTTCTCATGGATTACTTATTATCTCTCGAAAAACTGCATTCCCTTATCGGACATCGTTTAATAAGGAGATGCTTTGACAAACTGCCTCACAGGTTCATATGGAAATTATTTTTAGCAATGTTACAAGCAGAAAAAAGGCTTAACTGAAATTAAATACACAAGAAAAAGCGTTTTATTAAAGCAGTTCCTTTGTAATTCATTGGATAATTTGGTAAATAGGTATAAAGAGTAAAGGAATCATATGAAACGACGGAACAGCACACCCTGTAATTGCTGGATTTTAATTTTCTGGGAATGTTTTTTCAGAATCTGCATATACTTTGTCGCAGTATGGTTTTTTTTCACATGAGGTAAATATCAGATCGACATGAAGTTATACGATTTAATAAATTAGAAGTGGTACATGTATTAGAGGTTAAATTATCTATGAAACGAGCATAATCTAATTGTATATGCAATTAAGGAATCAAAAATAATATTGCTGATCATATATGCGAGCTTTGCTTGAAAATACAAATGAAGGGATGTGATTAGTGACCAAATCCTGTTCATTGAAAGGACTCAATGTGTAGTTTTTAGTATTATAAATTTTCTTCTGTTAAACGTAAATATACTGTAGCGCTAAACGACGATGACATCATAGACCGCTAATATGCTGGACAAAAACATTCTTAGAGAAATTTTCTGATGATTTCTTTCGTACAAGTCTTTAACTTAGTTTTACTGGGAAGTATGTATTAATTCATTGGATTTATCAATTTCAATAGGAGAATCTGCACTACAAAATAGTTTACAACAAGCTGTAAATGCATTAGAAAAAGCATTCTTATAATTGTAACAGATATTTTTTCTATTGATTTTGAATTCTGACCACAGTGTCGGGCATTAAGCTGATCTAACACACTCATACAGATAACAAGGGTATATAGATACATATAATTATGCTAATCGACTATTGTAGTGATAGATTATCAAACTAATTCTATTTTAAATCGAACATACTGCGCCATTAAATAGACATTTGCTCACTTAATATCGTTATTCAGTCGTTTTCGTCATTTTTGATATTTATGGATATTTTTTTTCATTTTAAGCATAATGAATTCCATCCTTTTCCATAAAAGTGTTTTATCTGCTAGAATAAACATTACCTTCACTAAATATATAAATTTTGCAAACATAACATAGTTTTCAAAGACATTGTCACCTGTAATTATTCAGCAGCCTACGTTTTTTTTTATTTTCTCTTAAGCCGCCATATTTATGACGTCATAACTTTTTCCAGTCGCGTGTCTGGAAAGAGATACATGGGAAATTACGATAACTCACTTCAATATACAATGTGGTATAGGTCTCTATATTTCTCAATATTTTTCTCACGGCGGCCCAAATTCCAACAAATTGACATGCACTACGCCGTCTAGGGATTAAAGTTAGTGTCACTTTGTGAGCGAAGTCTGTATCGTTGTCGAATAGGTACAAATATTGAGTACTATACTTTAAACATTATTATAACGTAATAATTATATTCGTCAATAATATTATACAAATGTATTTAAAAGGCTGGCGTATTTATAAAATATCTACTTTAACTTCATTAGCTTTTTTTATCTGCATTTTTCTTAAAATATCTTATACTTACAAAGTCAGAGAGGATATCTTGATCAGAAAATGTTGATAATAGTTTAAATGCTTCCATTAACTGTTTTATTAGTACCTTATTTATCAAAAATGCTTTTGCATTTTTATTTGATTTACGGGAAAATGAAGAATGATAATTATAAAACACTTGAATTTAATATATTTTAGTTGATACCAGGTCCAATGACTTTGTCGTGATGAAGGTTTTGAGAACTAAGGCATTAAATTGCGACTCACTTATTGGATTACCGTTTGGACTGACTATGTTACTTAGATAAAATACGATCATAGATCTATGGAATAAAGATCAGAAAATATATATGCAGATTACAAAGCAAAAAATCAATGCCAACTAGTTTTTTTTTTCATTTTTTTGTATTTTTATTATAAGATTATGAGATGCATGTATATAGATTTATACATGCAGTATTTGAGTAAACAGAGCATGCAATAAGCAGATACGTTTTAGATATCATAAAATGCTTATATATGATACAAGCATAGAAGTAAATACAAAATATATGCTGTTTTGTAAAGGCACTGTTTTCTTGTTTTTTGCTGTTTTTTTTTTAGCCACGTCAAAGTCACCCATTTATTTTCCCCGTAAATAGTTGAAGTAGGGGTCGGGGATTCATCCACCACTGCACCTTACAATTGTACATAATACAATTATATATGCAAATTATGCCAATGATACGTATATCTTAATCATTGATTGATGTATGTTTCTCAGATATGAAAGTTTGAAAGATAATCCCATATAATATGCATGGAGATAATTAAATTTCCATTACTTTTTGCAATATAATTTGGTGGCTGAAAGTAAAGAAGAAGAAAAGAAGAATAAAAAGCAATCTGTGTCTGTTGTCACCTGTTTACACTACTAAATAATTGTACCATTTTGTAATGTCTTGTTATAATTGTCATGGTCTGGTTATGTTTGAGTCAAGTTATCCTGTTTTGTACCTACATGCCTGTAAGATTGGCCTCACATATTTCTCAAAAAAGTCTAGTCTGTTAGTTTTGTGGCAATATGTTCATATGCAGTAAATGACCAGCTTATCCTATTTTTGAATGCTTTAATAGACAGAGGTGTTCCTAATCTTTTTGAAGAAAAATATAATATTTTGTTTCTAGAAGTAGGATTAAAGTATTATATTGTTTACCAATATTAAATATATATAATTCTTCAGAAAGGTTAAACTGGATATTTTTAGAGTGGAGCATTGATTTTATTTGATCAAGGATTTTTTCGTAGAATGCCGGTATAAGAACGAATTCGTGACCTTGACCGACCCATGCCACGTGACTTCAGTTTGCAAATCAAAGTACTTCATTTCGCATTATAGATAATTTATCAAAATGGAAGATTTAGTAACATTTTTTACCAGTTTTATTTGCACAGATGTATTTATACATATTCACTACTTATTTAAAGTAAAGAAAATTAACGGATTTGTCTCAAGTATTGAGAAAATAAATTGCTATATTTTATAGAATGGATCTGTGTTGCTGAACATTGTCTTCATGTCCGTGTCAATATTTTACAACTTATGGAACGCCTGATCAGTCATAAATAGATTAATCTAAAAGGAGATTTTTTGTGAATCTTGCACTTTTGTACCTGTAAGAGTGTACAATATTGTTTTCAAATTCATTCTAAATTCATTGTAACTCGCTTCGCTACCTGAAAACTATGAAATGCCGTAACGGTCTTAATCTTGTTTGATAAGTTTGTACCTATACTGACAGAAGAAGTTGTATTTGATCTCAATTAGATGCATTTGGTTAATGTGTTGACTTCCCCTGTATTTTCTGGAGCATGATATTTTAACATTAATAAACTTCATTAACTATTATTCAGTATCTTATAGTTTCTCTGGTTTAGTGAGTTTTACGGTACACTGTATCAAGACCATACCCTATTAGCCTTTTCGACTACATGAGTAAAGTTTACCCAGAGTTCTCTAGTACGCCTAGCCTACCCATCTCCACAACACCCGAGTCGTAACAATATTATACATTGAATTTTGTCAGATCAAATATAGACTAAAACTTGACTAGATTGTTATATTTTTATTTCACAGAGTATTAAAGATATATAAAGTATGAATATTTCAAAGCAATGTTTTTCATTATTCCTTTGTATCCATACTTCATTTTACTCTTGTTTTGGGGCTTGTAGGAGTGTACAAATTTCTAAGTGAAAAAAGTCCGTGTTGTAAAAATTACTAAGTGCCAAAATCCGTCTACAAAATTTGACGAAAAAGTCCGTGTCTACCAAAATGACGTGTGGGTTGCAGCAGGAAAATAATGAGAGTTCGCACGGAAAACTGAATTTATCCACAGGGAAAGATGAAACTCTCCGTATGGACTCCAGAAAAAATCCGTGTCTGTGTCAATTTCACACGGATTATTGCAATTCTTGCTCAATTCCTGCCCAATGACGTGTCTTTTCCAGACGGATTCCGTCTGGACTTTTCGTACAGGATATTAAATAGACCGTTTGAAAAAAGTAAGATAGTTCAATAAAGTAGATAATTTAGATTTCATTTCAGGTTGTAGAATATTTTGAAATTTTGAAAAAAAAAACAACAACAACAAACAAACTGTTGATTATTATTGGAAAACATTTTGACTGTACTATTAGAATAGTGTTATTTGATCTATACAATCTGCCGAGAATGATAAGCGGGATAAAGAACTCTCCCTTTGTGTAAACGGCGTGAAGAACTATCCTTTATAATATTTGGCGGAAATTGGACACGATTTCCCCGTGTAACTCAAATGTAGTCCATCGTGTCAACAAAGGACGATGAAAACAATCGTCTAAAGTATATTTTCAATCGTATATCGTCAGCCTTTTCAAAAAGTTTGGGCTATTTAAAGGGTTGCAGGAACTATATACATGTCTTGTCTGTCTATTAATACATTTTAAACGGACTCCGCATGTACTTTGAAGCAGCCCTTAATTTTGAAAAAAAAAAAAAAAAAAAAAAACACAACCAATTTTGTTATCAAATTGTCATCGTACGACTAATGAAAGAGTCGTAGTCGTAGTTTGATTATCTGGTGATATATCTCTTTTTAGCCAAAGTTGGTGAAAACTTGGTTTACACAAATTGTGATCTATTGAAATTTAAAATGTGTAACAATGAGAAAGTACATAAAACAGTGAAATTGGTAACACATAAGTGTAACAACATAGGTAGAATGTTGTTATATCCATCATTTCAATTAATCATTTCGAAAGTGTTCCTTTTGTTTTACTCATTTTGAAGAATTTCTATGACTGTTCAGGAGTGCTTTGCTGCAAATATATTAACTGTCATCAAATAGAATTACAACATTTTAAGGTAGTGGATAGGTAATGACGCTCTGCAATTTCTGTGTAAGCAAATCGACATTCTCTGGACGTAACAGTAGCTTCACACGATCATTGCTTTCCATAAAAAAAATGAAAGATGCTGATAAAAGCATGTGGAGAATAAGTAATTTGACGATTTTTGTCACAGGTTTTCTACGTTAAACAAACTATAAGGTATCTTATTTAAGAATTGAAGATGTTTATTTCTGCGTTTAATCGAGGTATGAACTGTCCGAAGTTTTACATCTAATTTGCATTAACCCGAAATTAGGTGTAAAACCTCCGACAGTTCATACCTCGATGAAACGCAGAAAAACACCTTCAATTCTTATAATTACAACATCTCAAGACTTTACGTTCAGCTGCCCGCCGTGATCGTAATATAGTGGCCATTAACCCGGACTCTATTTGTGTAATCGTCGCGCATTAATCTGGTTACCATAACTGCGCATTACTAAAAATAAATATTAAAAAGAAAGATGGCCGACATAAGACGGAGCACGGGACCGAATGGTTCAGTTTCAGCTGGATTTCTACATTTAGAGTGGACATTAAATGAATTTGTCAACTCAGATCAAGGTTCATTCATGTTTCTCAAAATGCTTTTAGCATATTAAAGGCTACGCAAAATTCTAAAGGTCATTGCCAGCTGATCGTAAACGTGGGCTAACGGGAATTGGCAATTATAAAATGGAAGATTGCAAAACTTGAGTTTAATTCACTGACAGATAACGCTTTTGTTCAGTTTATACGAACATTTTAATTCATTTTGCATTTCCATATTACAAAAATTAACAATCATTTTTGACATTATAAATTCAACCTGAATCAAGAACTAATCAAGAGACCAAATGGCCAACTCTGCAACTGTCATTTTTCCAAGATCGATTTTACAATTTCACAGTCCGAAAAATTGTATTAACAATAACGGTCAGCTTAAAAACTAGAAACAAATAACAAATTCTGGACATCCTACTGAGACTAAGTTGTTACTTGTTTAGTTTATAGCCTCCAGGCTAAATGCGCAGTTGCTGAGGCTACAGGTTAAAAGGATTGAACATGGACATGTTCATTGAAACGCCATCCAGTGTTGGTACAGCCGGTCCAGGAGTAGTTTGTACAACTGGCATAGTTGGTACAACTACCGCAGTTGGTAAACATTTTGACGTAGTTTGTTCAACTACTTGAGTGGTGTGTTTCGCAACCTCACATCCCCCCACATTATCCGAGCTCTTCCCCATAGTACTATTTGTTAGAATGTTTGAAAGTTTCTGCTTGGTTTCGTTGTGTACGCCTCTGTTATACGATCTTACAGAGCCTCATTTCTGTGGCCGGTCATGAAGTTCAAACCCAGCATCATCAAATCCCTGTGTGGCAGTTGCTCTTTGGCAGTGTGCAGTGGTTCTGAAATTGATGTCAGTTGTATACATATATTACGTACGTATATGTGGTGCGCCACGTGAAAATGGGGTAGGTTCAGCTAAGTGATGCTAATCATTAAATACGATAAATACGATTGTTTCAGATATGCATTGTATGATTAAGGTCAACATTCACATGCTGTCAACCAAATATGTAAAAGAGATTTATATATTTTCTAATAAATAAAACAATAAACCTTAAAAAAGTATAAAACACTCAATAGTTCAATTTCGATCTTTTAGGCCAACTACGCCCCTTTTTTTCGCATGGCGTGTCTCGTACATATCTTAAAACTGTCAATATAAGTAAATTAAAGGCTGCTCAACTAATCGTAAATGTCATTTTTGTTCGGATAAGTAAGCGTATTTTGATAAAATGCAATGAGCTTCTTCTAAAAATGTCTTCATTTTTTCATCAACTTTTGTGCATATCCAGTAAATACATTTGCTGATTTTCTAATACAAGATCGTTGTAAATATAATATTGATGTAGAAAAAGTTTTAACACTTTTAACTAGTTATAAAAGAAGTGTGTAAATATTGCTAAAAATGTTTAAAATATTTGAGAATCTGAAATTTAAGATTAATATATTTGTAGAAAAAAACAGGATTCTCTTTCAAACATGTAAGGCTTCTTGGGATTTGTATGATTATTATTTATTATGTTTATTAATATCATAGCCTCTAAACTTTATTTTATAGTTTTCACTGGTAATAATTGTTTTTTATTAACCTTTTCACAGTACTGATGAATACAGAAATCATGACTGGGGAATTCTAGAGGTATTATGATTGTGCTGTTCCAAGAGACACCAAGTTTTGGCCAAGACAACCTTCGGTATATGAAACCGAAGACAAGTATCTCAACCATTATGCTTTCAAACTAAAATTTATTTATTATAATCAGTCTGTCTTTTGATGTTACAAGGAAATGTTGCTATGTTATCTTTATTATTTCTAATTTTTATTTTTACATAAATGTTCACCTTTCTTGAAGCCAAGCATTTCTACAAATATCCAACATGAAACTTGAGAACTGACTCTGACCTAGTGGTTTAGTACTAAACCATATGTTCGTAAAGTCAGGGTTTTCCATTGCCACTTTGTTTACTTGCCACGACATGTAAATAAACTGCATTATAATATGCAAAATCAACGACAACCATATTTAGTGTTATTTAGTAATTGTTATTACAAATGCAATTTTAAAACATTTAAAAGTTATTTTGATTTCACATTCAACCTGTCTAAAGGTTTTGGTCAAAAACAAAAGAAAAACACACATTATGGCCTTATGAAAATATCATAGAATTTTGAAAAGCAGCTGTCATGTTTATTAATATGATCAGATTCTTGATTGAATTAATGGTTTATCATTATCAATATTTCAGGGGCTACTTAGTATTTACCTGGCAGAAGAGTTTCTCAGCGTTTGGATCACATTTAGACAGATATAGTTTCAAGGCCTGCACAGAACAATTCTCATTCTCATCAAGACAAAGAGCATTATCTTTATGTTTTCTACATCATCCTGGTTTTGCTTCTCCTGGACATCATGAGACAGTGTGACAATTTCCACCCCATTTTCATCGGTAGTACTGTACAAATTTTCAGACTGTTCTTGTTTAGCTGCGAATGGAATTCAAGCCCTCTACTGACATATTCAAAATGAAACACTCAAAATGAACCATATTCTATACCGTGATGTTATTGGATTAGAAGTTGAACTGAGATAGTTGATCATGAGTTCAGGGGGAAATGATAGGCTTATGCTGAACCGGCATATTTAATCCACGTTTAAGATTGGTTTTTACTTTTGCATCTAGCATATCATTGGCCTCATGGAAAGCTGAGTCTTTAACAATGCCAATGCTCAAGTTCTTGTCTAATTGTAGCCCTTGCGTTTTTAAGAGTGTTTCTCACTTTCAAATTTTCTCTTGCGGGTATCCGTTATCTTATGGAGCTGCTTCGGCATAGAATTTCTTGAGGTAGTTGTTCAGATCTTGCTTGGAAATGAAGTCCAAATCAACATTTTATCCAAGGTGTTCAATGCACCATTCTGTGAACAAAATATATAAATATAAGTTAAAGTAGGCTATTCAATCAGTCTGTTTTATAGTAACAACAAACAAATAAGGCAAGAAACATCTCATTTTATTAATTTTTAAGTTTAAAAAGAAGAAAAATATGTCTCTATTTCTATAAAATGTATTCAAATTAATTGACACTTGTTTAATTAACTCATTTTTCTGTTATCATTTTTTCACATAACTTTTATAATTATTTTGTTTCATTTCTTATTTTTTTTTATCTTTAACACTAACTAAAGTCAACTGTCAACTTAAAAACTGGTACAGCAGGTGTAGTTGGTACAACTGGTGCAATTGGTGAAACTAGATGTAAAGTGTATTTCGAAATACAGATGCCCCTCTTATTCCCCTTCCCCCCCCCCCCCCCCCCCTCACCCCGCAAAAAAAAAAAACAACAAACAAACAAAAAACACATTCTAAGAGATCTTTCCCATGGTATTATTTGTCAGGGTGTTTGACAGTTTCTGCTTAGTTTGGTTGTGGACGCCACTGTTATATGATATTACAGAAGCCATTTTTCTGTGGCCAGTCATGAATCTTATGTGCCTTTCACAGTTCAAACCTAGCATCGAGGAAAATATGTTTAAAAAATACCAAACAATCATACTCATTTTGTTGTCAAGGAGTCAGGAAACAAAATGTATTGTTTTTCCTTGCCATTATAACAATACTTTTAAACATTATATTGTATAATGTGATTTTCATATTATTTTTGCATTCATCATGGCTTGAACTTTGACATGGCTTTTGAAGAGGCTGTACAGACAGAATCAAATGTATATATAGCTCTAAATAAGCTAATTTACTGTAAATATTTTGATTAATTTTGTTAAAAACAAGTTAATTTGTAGTTTAATAATTGTTGATGTTTTTTTAAGTAAAGACACTTACCCTGAAAAAAGTTTACACCGCATTGGTATTTTGTTGGGTTTAAGTAGCATATTTATTCTGTCTGATGGCATCAAGATCCTGGTCATTCAAGGTTTTATACCTGCTACTAGTGCTAGAATTATCAGGTTTAACTTCTAGATCCTGATGAAGATATGTACCAAGCTCATTCTGTGGCTCTGTGTTTAATAGGTCGTCATTTACCACAAAATTTGGTTGACTCAAGCTGACATGTTCGTCTTTGACAGCGTTGTCATTTTCAGTTTTAGTTTCACTTTTGGTTTCAATTTCATTTTTGTTATTTACATCTAGAACGTCAGGGAAAGGCAAATTCAACAATGTCTGTATTTCAGGTGCAATTTCGAATTGCTCTGGTTCACTTTTTGCTGGCAAATACAATTCAAATGACCAGAAAAGTTGCTGAAAAGTGTCTAAGTCTGAATTACTGCCGGGGTCGGCCATATTGATAGCACTAGCAGATGAACTGAGATTTTTAGTAGACCGCATATACTTTGTATGTACATGAAATAAACATTATATAATTAAAAGAAGACATTTTGTTTTTAAATCTTTATTTGGACATAAACTTGTGGCCAAACGGTAAAGATAAGTGGAATCTAAATATTTTCACATCCACGCCGTATTGAAAAACGTATTGTCAATGTAAACAAAACATGAGCTAGTTTATTAATGAAAATGAAAAAGTAGTCCGTCATGAATATTATTGAGAATCAAATTAATATGTAAATGCTTTATTTTATTATCATTAATATAAATAATGAAAGGATGTCACATGGCCAGAAATAATCGGAAACGAGCTGTTGCACAAAATGTTGAGAAGTTATTATTTATTGTTTTTACAAGGCAAGCATGTAACTAAAGATATTCACATTAATTACAATTTAAACTGTTACACAGCTTGAATAAAGTTTTTGTTGGGGCCTCTCATTTACTATCGTATCAACAATTATAACCTAAATTGAAGCATTCATGAGTGGAAAATATTTATGGTAAAATGTTGTAGTAGCTTACAGGATAAAATTTTTATTAACTTCTTTCAGGTCAATTTCGGTATAGTTTTGGTAAGCTTATAAGAAAGAGCATGTCATTCTCTTTCACTCAGATTTTCATGAGTTTTGCAGTCTTGGCTAGTCCTGGATTTTGAATTTACTAAAAGACAAAAGAAAAAATTGTGTATATGCTCTTTCAAAGTGTTTAAAGCAGACTAGACTTTCACTATACTCTAATGAATTTATCTATCTGTGGAGACTTTTGGTATAGACTATAACTGGGTAAATTACCAATCAACGAACAACTATCAATACAAGAGTTGTCCGTTTTGCTTCAGATAATTTAGGAAGGTCATTTTTAGATATCAAATATTTCAATGTTTACGTGAAAAGGAGGAAAAGGAGGAAAAACATATATATATATATATATATATATATATATATATATATATATATATATATATATATATTAAATTGGCGAACTTAGCTATCATTTCACACTGAAAAAAATGTAAAGATGAATTTACATTTTGAGGTACCCTCTCTACTCATCAACACTGGTTCCCAGATTACAAATGTAACTGCAATAACTTACACAATCAAAGCAAGGTAAAAAGTCTCGAAGTGATTCTTTTTGTTGTTTATTTAAATTCTATCTTAAAACCAACCCGTCGAGAGTGGCCGGCATAAAGTGATGCAGGAAAACATGCGTATAACGGTAAAACATTTGGTTTATTATGCCAACATAATGCGATTGAAGACAAAGGTTTGGTTTGTCTGTTCGTCCTCTCGTCTGTCAGTGAGAGAATATTTGTGTTACACATATTGCCAAAAATACTGAAATTGTATAGGAAGGATATTTAGCATTAGGAGTTGTGCACCCGAGGTTTTTGCACATCGGAACACAAAATTCTCAATGAGAGGTATTGTGCTAGCAATGTATCCAACGTCCATCTTCGTCCGTCGATTCGACTTTTTCTACTTGATTATATTAGACCTGGTCTGAATGTTTGTCTTTCTATAATTTAATATATAAAATATGAAACTGGATTCTATAAGGTCAAAAATGAATGCCACTAGCTGACGTCACAGAAATATCGTTAACATACTAGAAACCATGATTTATATCCGATCTTTATAAAACCTGTTTGAAATGTTTGGCTTTATAAGAGGTGGGCCGGTGGTCTAGTGGTAACACGCTTGACTATCAATCCAGAGGTCCAGGTTTCGAATCCCGGTCCAGGCACTGGAAATTTCTGAGACGCTCTTGAGTGTCTCCCAACTAACTAGAGGCCTGTACTGGTTCTTCCCAGGAAAGACGGCTTCGCGTGTATCGGTGCTATACACCGGGCACGTAAAAGAACCAGACTGTCTATTCACAAAGAGCTAGGCTAAGTTAGCCGGACACGTTTGTATCTTAAAAGTTCTCTCTGTCTGTTCTTGGGGCTTTATCTCACTCTGTCCCTCTGGTCAGATCGCTCTGTGTCTGTACTAGTAGAGTATGAATTTCGCGCCCTGTGTGGCTGCGTTTGCTATATGTAAAGCGTCTTTGAACGTGATTATCATGAAATAAATCTGGTATAATAATAATAATAATAATAATAATACTATGGTTTACGAGTGTGAACTGGGGTCACGAGCGTTAACATACGATCACGACCGTAAACATAGGATAACGGCCGAAATTCGTATTTTCATTGAGAAACCTAGTTAATCAAAAGAAAACCATGGTTTACGGTCGATATATCAGGATTATAAAATCACTTATAAATTTTGGACGTGAACATGAGTTTCCGATCATGAACCTATGTTTAGGGACGTGGACCTATGTTTACGACCTTGAAATTTACTTAACGGACGTGAACCTATGTTTGCATACGTGAACCTATGTTTATGAACGTGAATCAATGTTTACGATCGTGAACTTGGGTGTACGAGCGTGAACACCTAGGTTTACGTTCGATAAACTAGGTTTCTCGAACAAAGCTATGATTTTAGGTCATAACCATAGGTTCACGTTCGTTAACTATGGTTCACGCTCGTGAACCCAGGTTCACGCCCGTAAATATATGTTCTTGCTCAATCAGAAAAAACTAGTTTATCGAACGTTTACATGGGTTCAAGAGCCTAAACTAAGGTTTACGTCCGTTATCCTATGTTTTCGCTAGAAAATATAACTTAATATTCGATAATCCTAGTTTTTCGACCAAGAACATAATTATTGGATAATTGGCTTGCAATGAACCATACTTTACGGTCGTGAACCTATGTTTACGAGCAAAAAACTATGTTTGCGACCGTGAACTTGGGTTTATGAGCGTAAACCATAGTTTACAAACGTGAACCTAGGTTTACGTTCGATAAACTAGATTTTTCGAACGAACTATTATTTTTGGTCGTTATCCTATGTTCACGAGCGTGAACCTATGTTTACAGGTCGTAAACCTATGTTCACTGTCGTAAACCCAAGTTCACGATCGTTAACAAAGATTCAGGTTCGTAAACTATGGTTTAAGCCCGTAAATATAGGTTCACGCTCGTGAACCTAGGATAACGACCGAAATTCATAGTTCAATCCAGAAACCTAGTTCATCAAACGTAAACCTGGGTTTAAGGGCGTAAACTATGGTTTACGCCGGTTATCGTATGTTTTCGCTCAAAAAATTTAGGTTAGTATTCGAAATTCCTGGTTTTACGTTCGAAAAATCTATATTTTTTTTTCGATCATTAATCCTAGTTTTTCGACCGTGAACCTTGGTTCAAGTAATTATTGGACAATTGGCGTGCCATAAATTCATGTTGATTTTGTAACTGGGACAACAACTAGGTTACTGAGCCAAATAATAGGAAAGCCTTCTTAACACTATAGAGACTAATTTGTTCAACAGGTTGGTATAAAACATAGTCATATTATATGTTTTAATCAAGTCTAAGGTCACTTGGCTTTAAAAGGTATGTCGGTAATTTAGGAACTATAACACGCTAGATGCCATATTGTCTACATGAATTTCAGCCGGAATAATCATTTTTATAAATTGTAAAAAAAATTAAAGTAGGGTTATTTGGAATATAAAACTAGGTTACTAGGTCATATCATAGGAAACTTATGTAGTACACAAAAATCCTTTTGCACCTAATATACATAAATTTGGTTAGAAAGATTGTCCCTTTTATGCAATATAGGTTCAATTCAAAACTCGTTTTATCAATAACTTTGTCAGTAGATTAAATCATAGAAAAACCTTCTATGCACTTTAGAAACAATATTTTCTGTTTGATTTATATGAAATTAATTCAGAATATATGTCTTCTTGGGGTCTAGATCAATTTAAATATAACGTTGACTCGTATCAACAACTAGATCTCTCCAATCTGAATATAGTACATCTCCAATTACGCTACGCTTAGAATCTGAAGACATGCTATTGATAGCCTCGTTCTGATAACCCTTCCGCTAGCCAGTCACAGCCTTGCTTACAACATTTTGAAAGTGCAAGTAGAAGTTTAAAAAATCTATATCTAGCTTGGGTTTTTCACAATTCTTTTGACGAACACATCGTGACAACGCCCTTGTGTTTTGAGAGAAATCATAGGTCACGGTACGAAATTGGTCACGTAAGGTGTCAGACAGCCGGTTACCTTTTTGACATTCGATGCTATTTTGATGATTCAGCCAAATGCTTCTTGAAACGAGTTGTCTGATTGGTTCAAATGAAAATAGATTTACGAAAATAAAAATAGCACTTTCGGAAATCCAAAAAAACATAAAGATGAATGGGAATGGGTCATCCTCAGATCTTCGTTTAGAAGATTAAGTACTGTAAGTTAGTAGAAAAGCTAAATTAACCATCTAGAGGACTAGTGATCTATTTTAGAACCACTTCGAAGATTGTGCGACATTTTGTTGAAAAAAAAACAAACATATTGTGACAAGAATTTTGTTATCTGAAGCCTTCAAAGCAAAATTGCCGACGGTCACCGGGCAATCACTCTAGCTCACCTTAAACAGTTGTTTACCGATGCACAATTTAAACGAGGATAATATTTTCTGTAAGAGTAATGACGGAAGGTCAAACACATTTGGTGATATGTACACATATCTTTTATTTCTGACGGACAGACAGACAGACAGACAGATGGACTGACAAAGACAAATCTATAAGCCAGCCGCAATATGATCAATTTACGTCGATACGGTTACCCTGAAATATCGATCATCCAAGGTTCCAACGGTTCACTTAGTCTTAATTCACAAATGTCTATTAGTTTATCATGAACATTCGAATCGGGTGAGCTAAAAGCATAAATCTTTGTGTAATTAAGCTACAGTTATACTTACAATCCAAAACTAGAGTGACTTCCGTTTGTTGTGCATTTTCAGGACCCACTTCAAAGAATGTCTGACATATAAACTGGACTCCGTCATCTGATGAAGAAGGCGTGAATGTATGAGTTCCAATGACTTCAAATGTTTTACTTGAGTTTATGTATGTTCCATTTTTAATCGTCTGCAAGCTTTTACTTCCTTTCATCCAAATCATATTTGATTCTGGAAAGCCACCGAATGAACTACAGGTAAGTGTCAATACAACACCCTCGGAGCCCCTTACTATCAAACCTACATTGTCTTTGTGCCCAGTTTCCATCACTGTTGGTGCAAATGGTGGAACTGAAAAATCAGAAAAAATAGCACAAAAGAGTTTCCTAACCTTCTATCTGATTTTTTTATGTACATATATTTTAACGAATGTCAATTTGTTTCACACAGAAACATCATGAACTGCATATATGTTAAAAGACAACATTTGAATGTTTTCATTGCTAGGCCCTGCCTCAGCTACTAAAGAATGCACATTAATGCACGGCAACTTTATAACCAACGATACGAGTCTGAAGGTTTCGAACGCTATAATGGGTAATATTTATTGTATTGGTATAATTATATTGTATCACTGTATATTATTGCCTTAAATTTACACTATAGTTGACATTGGAATTAGTATAGGTACAAAGAGTAGTGTTAACATCATCATGGATGATTTAATGCTGGTTTAGTATAACCCAAAGTGGGAAAGCTACTAATTTCGTACATGTGGTACGGCAAGGGAGGACCCCACGACCCACTGCAATCGAAGTGGGCGCTTTCCCACTAAGCTACCGAAGCGTTTGGTAAAGCTTATGATATGGGTCAGAGAAGAGTCGTGCTATCAAGAAGGAGAGTTATTCTATATTGGTTTTATGTTATTGGTGCAGTGTCTGATTTGGGTCAATGTAGTGCTATCATCACGGGGTATAACTGTATTATATGTGTATCAACAAGGGGTCATTCTTTTATATTGGTTTTGTGTTATTGGTATTGGTATCGCCTTTAATTCACACTGGCCATAGCTTTCGCAGATGCGGTGGTTCCAACGCGGCGGCGGCGGAGGATTCGTCGCAGAAGCGGTGGAGAATTATGGCCGCCTGACTACATTTATGCTGTCATCATTAAGTTTTCTAATAAGTTTTTCACGTTTGACTGAAAACAACCAGTAAGACAGGAGTTCACATGTGTACTTTTCCAGCCACAAACACTTGCTCAGTGCAATTATTTGTCATTAATGTAAACACTTCTTTACAGTTTTACAACGGACTGCCGTTTTTGTAGAATTTCCATCGAAAATGGCAAAACCTTGTGTAAAACGACCCCTGAGCACGTTTGCATCAAAAGGTAAGTATGACACTGTCAAGAAAAAGCTATTTCTTCGTAATCGGTGAATTTTCATTGCTGGCATACAAAATATTCGACCAAAACTGATTCCAACGCAGTGTGCGGTGATGATGTTAACACTACTCTTTGTACCTATACTAATTCCAATGTCAACTATAGTGTAAATTTAAGGCAATAATACACAGTGATACAATATAATTATACCAATACAATAAATATTACCCATTACAGCGTTTGAAACTTTCTGACTCGTATCGTTGGTTATAAAGTTGCCGTGCATTAATGTGCATTCTTTAGTAACTGAAGTTTGTGGCTGGAAGAGTACAATTGTGGGCTCCTGTCTCACTGGTTGTTTTAAGTCAAACGTGAAAAAGTCATTAAAAATACCGATGACAGCGTAAAATGTAGTCACCCGGCCATATTTCTCCACGGCTTCTGCGACGAATCCTCCACCGCCGCTGCGTTGGAACCACGGCTTCTGCGAAAGCTATTGTCCGTGTGTAATTTGAGTCAGGGAAGAGTGGTGCTATCACCACGTGGATTCACACTATTATATTGGTATTGTGTTTTTAGTGCTAGTACAGAACATTTCTAAAATGTAGTTGAAATCCCATCAGTAGTTTCAGAGGAGTTGTCTTAAGTGGCAGACAAACAGACAAATGCAAAGACAGATAGAAAAAACAAACTGACTATAACTCCCCGCATATGGGCCGACAAAATTTAAACTGGAACAAGAGGGCCATAGTAGCCACATATTATTACATTTACCTCTCACAATAAGATTTATTCCTGAAGAACAGAAGTACCATCCTCTGTCATTCCTCACAACATTGCTCATCAAAAGATCTATTTTATTTTTACCCCATGACAGTCGGTTCAATTTCTCCCCGAGAGTAGGGTTAAAGTTTGCAGAATTCGCATAATTATAAATTCCTTCAGGTCCTCTCCACGCTGGGTAATCGTAACTGGAACTACATGGTAATGTTACATTACTTCTCTCATTGGCATAAATGACCACAGCAGAAATCGAATATTGCTTTCCTGAAATGTAAAACAAATTCTGAAACAATCTGCAGACTAAAGATCACAGTGACACTGATAATAAACCTACTGCCCCAAAAAACAGTCATATACTTGCAAAATATCATGCAGAAAAAAATAAATATCTAAGCAATAGGGATAGATCTATTGATAGTTTACAAAATTATATATAGATTTATTACATTGCATTTGATTTGAACGACTAAAACGGTGTTACGAAATTTCATTTTCTACCTTTGAATTTCTTTGCGCTTGTGTTATTGTTTATATGACATTTTATTAATAATATAAACAGAGGATTGTTATTATACTTGAAGTCAAAACTGACTAAAATGTAGATTAACTCCAATCTTTCATTGAAATTAAAGCCAATTTTCAAAAACTAAAAGTCCATTACGTAGACGTTTGACAAAATTGTTAATTTTTGTTGGGCGCGATTTCAACAAAATGTAGTATTTGGGATATAAATTGAAACAAGAGGGCCATAATGGCCCTATATCGCTCACCTGTTATCATTGCACTTAAGGACAAGAAGGTAAAAAATATCATAATCAATATCAATCAAAAGATTTATGAGAAAATATAGTTGAAATTTTCTTAAAGTTACTTCAAATAAAACTATTTTCAATTCAGGCCAGTAGTTTCATAGAAGATTTTTTTTTTTTACCAAAAACATAAAATCTTACAAGGTACAGATATGTCAAAATACACCTAAAAATTGGAGGTACCATCCATGTTGTACCACAGAAAAGTGGTCTCCGTTTTTCCCTAAGGCCAATAATAAAAAAAGTTACTAAACAAGCTATTTATTGTAACATAAAAGGGAAGTAATTAAAAAGGTATTGTAAGTGAAAAAAAAGAAGGATCTGCCAAATAAAAACAAGAGCACTGCAATGCAACGCAAATGCAGAGCAATATACACAAAAAACAAAGTCATATGACCGTTGACCCCTAAGTGTGACCTTGACCTTGAAGTGAACCATCCGAAACATGCGCTCTGCAGGTTTTTTCTACGAGGTGAACATTTGTGTCAGGTTTCTTTGAAATCCTTAAAGGGGTTCAAGAGTTAATGAGAAGAAGGGAAATTGCTAGCCAACAGACAGACAGACGGACACCGAGGCGATAACATAATACCTCCCTTCGTGAGTGCGTATAAAGAAGAATCAAGATATCATGGTGATACGAGTTGTGTGCAAGTTTTGTTAAAATCAAATCATAAATGAAGCTGCTATTGTGCAGACAAGGTCAAAATAGCTAATTTGGCCAGTTCTAGAAAGGAACCAAGATCTTATGGTGACACAAGTTTTGTGCAAGTTTGATTAAATTAAAATAATAAATGAAGCTGCTGTTGTGCAGACAAGGTCACAATTGTTAATTCTGGCCATATCAGGGGTCATAACTCTGGAACCCAATAAGGAATCTGGACAGTTCAAGAAAGAAACCCAGATCTTGTGGTGATACAGGTTGTGTGCAAGTTTGGTTAAAATCAAATCATAAATTAAGCTGTTTTGGTGCAGACAAGGTCAAAATAGCTAATTTTGGCCCTTTAAGGAACCATAACTCTGGAACCCATTATGGGATCTGGCCAGTTCAAGAAAGAAACCAAGATATTATGGTGATACAAGTTGTGTGCAAGTCTGGTTAAAATAAAATCATAAATCAAGGTGCTATTGTGCAGACAAGGTCAAAATAGCCAATTCTGGCCCTTTCAGGGGCCATAACTCTAGAACCCATAACGGAATCTTGCCAGTTCCAGAGAGGAACCAAGATCATATAGTGATACAAGTTGTGTGCAAGTTTGGTAAAAATCAAATCATAAATAAAGCTAATAGCTGATTTTGGTCCTTTCAGTGTCCTTTCAGAACCCATGATGGGATATAGCCAGTTCAATAAAGGAACCAAGATCCTATGGTGATACAAGTTGAGTGCAAGTTTGTTAAAATAAAATCATAAATGAAGCTGCTATTGTGCAGGCAAGGTCAAAATAGCTAATTTTGGCCCTTTCAGGGGCAATAACCCTAGAACCCACAATGGGATCTGGCCAGTTCAATACGGAAACCAAACTCTTATGGTGTTACAAGTTCTGTGAATGTTTGGTTAAAATCAAATCATAAATAAAGCTGCTATAGTGCAGACAAAGTCAAAATAGCTAACTTTGGCCCTTTCAGGGGTCATAACTCTGGAATCCATAATGGAACCTGGCCAGTTCAATAAAAAACCAAGATCTTATGGTATTACAAGTTGTGTGAAAGTTTGGTAAAAATCAAATCATAAATAAAGCTGCTATTGTGCAGACAAAGTCAAAATAGCTAACTTTGGCCCTTTCAGGGGTCATAACTCTGGAATCCATAATGGAACCTGGCCAGTTCAATAAAAAACCAAGATCTTATGGTATTACAAGTTGTGTGAAAGTTTGGTAAAAATCAAATCATAAATAAAGCTGCTATTGTGCAGACAAAGTCAAAATAGCTAATTTTAGCCCTTTCAGGGGCCATAACTCTAGAACCCTATAAAGGGGTCTTTCTAGTTCCAGAAAGGAACCAAGATCCTCTGGTGATACAAGTTGTGTGCAAGTTTAAATAAAATAAAATCAGAAATGAAATTACTATTGTGCAGTCAAAACATTGTTGACGCACGCACGCAAATTCTGGCCCTTTAAGGGGCAATAACTCTAGAACCCATGATGGGATCTGGCCAGTTTTCGAAAGGAACCTAGATATCATGCCAATACAAGTTTTGTACAAGTTTGATCAAAATTGCTTGCAAAAAAATGTGGTCTCTATCGTGTTCACAAGAAATTGTGAACGGACGGACGAACGACGGACGACGGACGAAGCGCGATCACAAAAGCTCACCCTGTCACTACGTGACAGGTGAGCTATAAATACATTAAAAAGAATAACCAAAATATTGTATAACTCTTATCTTATTTAATTATTAACAAAAAAAATCAAAAACATCTAATGTACTGTTGAATTAAAGACATGATTTAAATAATAAAAGTCCACTCCATACTTTCAACCCTATTTTGCAGTCATTGGCAAAAAATTGTGGCCATATTTCACACCCGTTAAACTGTTGCGAGCTAAACAGAATCGTGGAAGACAAAACAACTCTCCGATAATTAAACTGGGATCTGTATTAGGGTAATTATTTTCAATCCAACAAAAAATAGTGCCAAATTTATTTAAGAACTTTGTAAACTCTGTAAAAAGTAGCATGAATGAACGCCCTGTATTTTCATTTAAAACTATGATATATTTAGTAATAAGGCGTTATGTCAAGTTAAAAGTGTTTTTCTTGTTTCAAAAATGTGCTTAAAAGAACATTTATCGCGGTATATTTATTTCATTTTCAATCTCTAACAGTCTTGCGAATTGAGAATTTAAGAAAATATTTGCGAAGTTAAAATAGCTGTCGTACGGACTTCGTATATGTAATTCAACATCAATAATGTGCAGAATATATTCATTTTTCATTATTGCAAAACACTTTAAACTGAAGAATGAAAACAAACCAAACCTTATATTTATACGTTATCAGACGTTTCGTATTGAATTCCTGGCTAAAATTTATAAAATGTCCCTTACGCACATACCCCATACTAAAAAAAAACGAACTTCAGTTAGTTAGTAAGTACTGCATTAATGAATCAATCAGATGTTAAAAATCGTTAAAGTATAATTATAGAAATTCTTTAATGAGTTAGTCACGCATGAAAAGGAAGAAATATCTCATAAAATCTCATTATATTGATTTATGATTACACTTTACTTAAAATGCATTTACATATGCCGAAGCAGTCCCAGTTTAATGCCATATTATGATGACGTTCTGAAATGACGTTGTTTATATTTAGAATATCCTAAGGAAACCATGATATCAAGACCGAATTAAATATTTTCATTTTCTTACATATCGAATACGATAAATGACGTTGAAAGTGTTTCTTAGTTATAAGTATAACAAATTTGGAAGGTTTGTGTTTATTTTCTATCATGGCTGCCGATAAAATATGAAACGTGTATCGTTAGCAAACATCTGATAGGTTTCTGTGTAAAAACGATTGTACAACGTACTGTTTTCTCTTACATATAATCTACAGGTAAAAAAATGTACAAATGATTGTGACAAAAGTCCCGAAAATATGTTAGTATGCAGATCGCAAAAGAAATTTTGCTACGATAGAGCACATTCTAATCCAATTTATTTCTATGTCAAACAGAAAAGACTAAAACTGTGTGTTACTACGCAACTCATGCACTGTTTGAACATCACAACTATTTCGTCATACTGTTAACGTCATAGCAGGGCAAATAATTGGTAACTAGATTATAATACTTGATACCATGTTTGAATCAAAATGGTATATCTCAGACAATGATTTGTTCTAGAAAGAAATTATTGTTTGGAGTTCAGATAGAAAAGAATTATATCACGAGGGCGCAGCAAACGACAAATCCTTTTATTACACATCATTTCTGGATTAAACTCTTACAACAAATACCTACACATGCAACATCATTTTTGTCTGTAAAATACCTTTTTTAAGCGCACATGTCTAATTTAATATCGTAAAAAGAAGTTTAGAGCTGTAATAGAAACAATATACTACAACGATATCACCTAATCCTATCAAAAATTGCTATTATAGCATTATTCACACTTTACGGAATTTATTTACTGATAATGTTTATGATTAGTACTTGTGTGTATCGTACATAGCAGTCTCCGAATCATTCAATTTTTGCCTCCTAGAAAGAAGAAATCCGATATATGAAGTGCCCCTTTAAGAACGCTTCTTATATGTACATATCGCCTATACAGTGATGATTAAACCAATCGCCGTCTTAAAAATCATTCTTGTTTGGATGCGGAAAGGATCAGTTCAATGTATATTTTCTCTTAACAACCTCCAGCTTTCCCTACCGCCTCCATATTTTAGGTCTGTAGACGTTCAACTTTATTGTCGGTTTTTCTTAGGCTCTAGTTTCTTGTCGCTTGTATTTGTATATATGCATTTTTAGTGTTAGTAAGCTTCTAATTGTTTTGTACTATGTGGCGATGGTTTCTTATCGCCTGGATATAGATAACTCCTACTTTTTCGTACACTTTAATGTAACTTTGTTTTCCGGTATTTTGTAAATAAATACCCTATATTTAATTCATACAATAGTTGAGTTTTCTATACAAAGTGATACACAAGCTTTCCTTTAGGGAAACAATGAGACATAAATGGATGCTAATAAAAAGAAAATAATTTCATTCGTCAATCTAACATAAAACGAATGATTCAAGTGTACATAATAAGTGTTGACCAGGGCACTGGGGTGATCGGGTGTGGGAACACAACTTCACTTGTTGATAACAAATGTGTATGGAAATAATAATGAGAGAAGTTTAATGAAATTCTACAAATTTGTACAGATATTTGTATTTTAAACAATTTAAGGGCAATAACTCTGAAGTTACTGAATAGATCCTAACAAAATTGTTTGTGCACTACCACACTATGGTGATTTAAATTCAGTTTAAGTGGCATAACTCTAGGCCAATCATTTCACAAGTTATGAAGAAGAAATTACCATATTTACAGTACCCTATGTAGTTAACCTAAATGCCATAACTCTTATGTTATTTGGGCAACCTTACTGAAACTTGACTGACCGCATTTTCCTATAGCGGTAAACATGTATATAAAGTTTTATCTAAATATTTTAACAATTTCCTGGATATGGCTCCAGACCGACGGACGTACGGAAAACACCAAAACTATATCCCTCCGCGTTCGTCGAGTGGGTGGGTGGGGGGGGGGAGGATAAAAAATAACATTGGTTACAGGGTTCCTATTAGTGAGAACACAAAGCAGATAATTTATTTGACAAATAATTAAGTTACAAATGTTTATCGATAGTTTTACTTGTTTCACTAATAACAGGTTATACATATAATTATCATTTATTGACCTCCTTATGAATCAAGCTTTTCTTTTGCAAGAATTAATTTCATTTGAAGTTCAATAACTGATCTTTAACACACTCATGTAATAATCAAAGTCATTAATAATGTCTTGTATAAATCGCCTACCCATAGTTTGTACTACTGACCAGTCTATAGTTCGACAATAAAATTTGCTGGGCTTCAGTCTTAAAGACAAGAACACAAAAAATCGTGTCCATATCATGTTTTTATTACCTAAAGAAAAATTATCAGCTTCAGTTATTCTTACTTCAGCTTGGTCTTTGCCTTCTGATATACAGGTAGATGAATCTATCCAGAATATTGTTGAAGTGTTTTCTAATTCCTTGTTTGTGTTAACGTTTAGTGATATATTGTCTAGAGCTTCTTTAGACATAAAAGCATTTTCAGACTTGTTTTCTTCAAGTATTATATGTGTACTGGTTATATTTATCAACAGCTGATATATGCTATACAGATTAAACAGATTCAAGTATTTTTGTTATATATCCTGATTTTTTCTGCACGACCTGTCAAATCTGTAGGTATCCGAGAGGTGCATGCATGATTTTCTGCCCATTAACGCCAACTATTGTATAATAGTAGTAGAAAAGACACGTATCTGCATTGAATTCTTAAATAATATAACTTCCTAGTAGAACAATTTAATTGGGAATGCATCACATAATAGAACCACACATGAAATGAAATTACGTGAAATGAAACTTCAATTTCAACCACCAAATCTGTCAAATACCACGGTGTGGATCTTGACAAAAAAAAGCTTACATTGCGAGTACATAGCCAGTCAGGTTATTAAAAGCGCCTAAGCGAAGCTAAAGGTCTTATTTAGAAAAAGGAAAGTTTTTAAATACGTATACTGAACAACTGGTTTCTTCATTAATTCAGTGTCACTTTGACTATGCTTGTGCCTCCTGGTACTTGGGGGTTGAGTAAAAACCTTAAACTATATTTCAGGCAACCCAGAATAAGATGGTTAGCCTAAAATTTCTTAAATGAACTTGTCCATCTTTCATTTTGAGCAATACCAATCATTATTTGAAGGGGTTTTCACAGAAACTTTACTGACTAAAATCAAACAATGCAGAATATAATCAGCCTGCTGAATGACATTCTGAAATTGTTTCTTGATTCTATTCCAAATACATTTTGAGATACATCTGACACAGATCTTTAAGCCCTTTATTCGTATTTTTACTAACTCAAGGGTCATTACACTGGACTGTCTGAGTAAACTCCGGAACAAGAGCTTAGATGCACTACGTCATATGATGAATAATAATCCGGTGAGATTTGGTGACTATATTTTCGGAAATGCAAAAAACAAATTCAGACGGACAGGTTATTTGTGAACTAGGCCAAGGACCATAACTCTGGCTGAGTGGAATCCAAAACATAACCAAATCTGCACAACTCCACACGCTCATCAAATATGTTTTGAGATATATATGCACGGCAAGACTGACGGGCAAGGGTAAAATTAATGTATGTAATCTGCCCCCACTTGCCCCCACCATAAAGAAATAAAAGATAGGGCTGAGGGAAGGGGGTACAAGATGTTTACTGTTTCTTGGTGTGAAATAATTGCTTGTAGTGGAAGCATTGGAAGTGTTTTGTAATATTAAAAATGTGATATTTGCTTTTTCTTTTCAATCTTGAACCTTTCAATAGCCCTGGAGAATAATACATTTATTTCGTGTTTATGCATATTAGAATGTAAATTTAACAATGCTATGAACTTTTTATCTATAAATATGCACAAGGCTGATACAAGTGCAAATTAAATCTAGAAAAAAAATGTATAAATATTTGATAATATTTTTTGTTTCTTCTGCGGATTTTTAAAGGTTTTTCTTTATATAATTTCATTGTGAAGAACTCGATTAACTGTAGCTGAAATATAAACATTCAATAACTTACTTTTAACAGATCGTTGTGTACTCACAGCCAATATATATATATATATATAATATATATCCCCGAAGTATTTTCTTTGATTTTCTAATATTTCCAGATGTTTATCAGACATTTTGTCGCACATTATAATGAGAGACTTTTCTATTTTAAATAGCTTTATGAAAATACTGTGAAATCATTTTTATTCGCGTAGGACGAATTTTCGCGTATTTCGCGATAGGACCGATTCGCGAATTTAAGACCGCGCTATTATTATTTTTTAATTATATTTTTTCATTACTAAAATTGAAAATGCGCCCGCGCGAAACAGTCCTTTTTCACGTTTGCGCGAAATTTCATGTCAGCTAATTTAAATGATTTTACCAAGTGTGAAAAACAGGGGATAATTCCCGTTCGGGAAATCAGTTTATGGTTTTCTTCTACTTCATGAACGCTTATCTTGTTACTGCATATAGTATATTGTTTCCCATTCGGGATGCATAATCATCATTTGCTTCAGTATACATGGTGTCTTAAATTAAATATGCCATTTAAAACTTAGACACTTTACCTAAATTTCCATCGTTCAGATTTTTTCTATGTCTTAACAAAAGTTTTATTTAACTTTTATTTTATTATTTTTTTAATTTCAAAGTTTTCCGAATATTTTGTTTGTTTGTTTTGGGTTAAACGCCGTTTTTTTTCAACAGTATTTAAATAAAATTGTGGTGGAAAAAATGACTGAATGCAATTCAATGTAAATATACATGTCTGTGTTTTATTTGTTCAGGTCCATATGATAATAAAATCTTTTTAAGCCAGTATAATTTCAGCAACATAACATTTAAAACAAGAACACCATCGGTATCAGTTTAAACTGTGCATTTGTCAGAAAAATGAATGGAAGAACCTTGAAGTATTTTTTTATTTAAGCATTCATCAAGCAGGGTATGTTTTAACCGCATTATTTGTGTAACCTAAGCACTGTATGACAAGCAATACAAAATAGATCTATATAACGAGATTCTCGATTGGGGTGCTAAGTTTCCAATTCGGGAAATTTTGAAATACAAAAGAATCAATGTTAAATAAAAAATTCTTTTGAAATTAAAAAAAAAATATGAACGTTAGAAATTTAGATACATTTCTCAAGTTTACTACGGTATATTCTTATCCACCTGGCCTTTTGAAAGAAAAAAATAGGATTTTACTTCCTGAAATGGAAGTAAGTTTTTACATTTAGTATCAACTTTTCCGTTCAAGAAGTTGGGCAAAAACCCAGTGGTTGGTTGACTTTCCTAATTGGAAGTTCCTCTACTGTTTATTTATCTGTTAAAATGTGTTCACTACAAATTTCCCAAGGAATTTCGTAATTTGATATTTATATATTTTTCTTTTCAAATGTTTGAGCACAGACCAATCAAAATCAAAGCTTTACCAAAATCTATCTGAATATGCATATTTTCCATACCTAAATGTAAATCAAGAGGGCTTTTATGGCCCAATGTCGATAACGTGGCTAAAATAAGTATGTCTTTTCTTAACAGAGAACTTAACAAATGTTATATGCTAAATGTCTAAGCTCTAGAACCTTTTTAATTGACCCCAGAGCCTATAATTTGAACAAACTTGACAGACGACCACTAGATGATGCTTCATACCAAATGTCTTAGCTCTGGGTCTTGCAGTTTCAGACAAGATGAATTTTTAATTCGTTCTATATTATCAAAACAAGTAAACCTGTCCAGTGGGGAATATTGACTACAGTGGCATGATTTGAAGAAACTAGGTAAGTGATTACTACACAAGGCTTAATACCACATAATTATCCAAGCTCAAGAGCTTGGTGTTTGACAAAAGAATATTTGAAGTTTTACTGATATTCGTTTATGTAAAACAAGTGATTCCCTGGGCAAATATTTGACCTTAGATCATGATAAGAACAAACTTGTTAAAAAACCGTCATACAATGTTACATGCTGAATATCGTATTTGCAGGCCGTGGGATTACAGGCAAGAACACTTTAAGTTTCATTTACATAAGTTTTGGTATTCCACATTTTATGTTTTATTTTAAACAAGTCGACCTCTAAGCAGGGCCAGTTTCGACCCCAGGGCCATAACTTGAATAACCCTTGCAGAATACGTCTAGACAACGCTACATACGATGTGTGTCTTAAAGTCTACAAATGTCCTGTATCTCCAATTAAAAAGAAAACGAATATGAAATTTCAGAACATGTTAGCTTTATGTTGATGATGTAAACAGAGTTTCATTTCAAGTGGATAGAAATCTTAGATACACACTTTTCTGATATAGATGTAATATTTCTTAGTTCAAAACTGGAAAATGACTCTAAGAAAATAACTTTGAGAAAAAGCTCCGAAACCATTCTCATGTCAACTTCATGCTTGTCTTGTATATAAAGTTTCTTTCAATTGGATTAAAACTATGGGAGGAGTCGCATACATATTCTTCTGAGAGTTGTAATATTCAACAGTCCAAAAGTGCTATAACATTTAAAAGAATTGGACAGAAATGTCCCGATTTGCTTATGGCTACTTCATAGTTATGATGTATACCAAGTTTCATCTCAGTCACATGGAAAGTGTATGAAGAGTTGAGTATACTATGTTCTGCTGTAATTGTAACATTTCAAAGTCCAAAATTGGCCATTAAAGGCCAAAATATATGCCAATGACCACTCCATGTAAATGAAATGTCACGTTTCATTTCAATGGGATGGTAACAGTGTACTGAGTTGAGTACAAGATGGTCTTGAATAGTTTCAAACAAGAAAAACAGGTCGCCCAACACGCCAAAAAAACGAAAACGTTGCAGGTTCGGTTTGCGTTATGAAAGAGCTCAACATAACTGAATAAAAACATAAAAAGTGTAAAACCGCAGGTCGCCAAATATGACATAAACAAACATGTTGCAGGCTCGGTTTGATAGAGCCCTCTAGCCCCGGGTTAAGCAGAACTCAACATTTACACATGTTATAAGTACCAGGTATCCATACGGCGGTGCACATGGAACATTTAATGATGCACAGAGTGCAATTCCATGAAATGCGGCGTATCGCTCCCAGATAAGATAATGGCTGTGCCCAAAAACGATAAAACAATGGGAAGAACTAAACAAACTGTAATTAAGACAGGGACCTCTGGTTATGGAGCCTGCATATCTCTATAATTATCCAGGACATAATAGACATTTTCAACTTCAGCCGAACTGGACTGTTGACACCTTCCACGAGGACCATCTCAACTTAAATTTATATGTGCGATAGGAAAACAATGTCTATATTGGAGATAAGGCCTGGCTTGTTTTGCATAAAATTTGCATAAAAGGTTTTATTGATATAAGTTTTTATAAACCAAGTTAATCCCTGGGCTAATACTTGACCTCAGGATCATGATAAAACAAACTTGTTAGAAACCCATTACAAACTGCTACATCCTGAATATCGTAGCTGTAGGCCATTAGGTTATAGGCAAGAATATTTAAAAAAAAATCCTTTACGTTAGTTTGGTTTTTCTTTTTTTTCAATTTTATGTTAAACTAGAAGATGCTATAGTAGAAAAGCACGTGTGTCCCCCAATTCATTTTGTTTGTTTGTTTGTTTTGGGTTTAACGCCGTTTTTCAACAATATTTCAGTCATGTAACGGCGGGCAGTTAACCTAACCAGTGTTCCTGGATTCTGTACCAGTACAAACCTGTTCTCCGCAAGTAATGCCAACTTCCCCACATGAATCAGAGGTGGAGGACTAATGATTTCAGACACAATGTCGTTTATCAAATAGTCACAGAGAACATACGTTCCGCCCGAGGATCGAACTCACGACCCCGCGATCCGCAGACCAACGCTCTTACCTACTGAGCTAAGCGGGCGGGCTCCCCCAATTCATAGTCGTATAGGCAAATAGGGGACAGGAGTGAAAGTCAAGGAGACACTCAATAGGGGACAGGAGCGAAAGTCAAGGAGACACTGATGCTATCATCTGATTGGCATGTCAAATTATCCAACTAAGTTCCGACAACTTGGGTCTCAAGTTATGAATTGGAAATGGTTTTCCATGTTCAGTCCCCTGTGACCATGAATTTTGATCGAATGACCCCAAAATCATTAGGGGTTATCTACTCTGCATGTCAAGTCATCCTATTAAGTTTCAATATTCTGGGTGAAGCGGTTCTAAATAAATAAATAAATAAATCATATTGACTGGGAAGCATTTTCTATGTTCAGCGCCCCTGTGACCTTGACCATTCATGGAGTGACCAAAATACAACAATAGGGGTCATCTACTCTATAAGTCCTATCACGCATTTACTTTGCATGTCCAATTATCCTATGAAGTTTCAACATTCTGGGTCAAGTGGTTCTTAACTTACTGGCCGGAAATGGTTTCCATGATCAGGCCCCTGTGCTCTGACTTTTAAAAGAGTGACCCCTATATTAATAGAGGTAATCTACCCTGCATATCCAATCATTCTATGAAGTTTCAACATTTTAATTCAAGTGGTTCTCAAAGTAATGATCGGAAATGGTTTGCCATATCCAGGCTCCTATGACCTTGACCTTTAATAAAAATATCCCAAGTCAATAGGAGTCATCTACTCCTCATGTCCAATCATCCTATGAAGTTGTAACAATCTGGATCAAGTGGTATTTAAGTTATTGATCGGGCTTTCAATGTTCAGGACCTTAATCTTTGATAAAGTGACCCCAAAAACTATAGGGGTCGTCTACTCCATAAGCTCTGCCATCCTATGAAGGTTTGAAGGTTCTAGGTCCAATGGTTCTCCAGTTATTGATCGGAAATGAAGTGTGACAGGACAAAATTCCCCCAGTGGGAGGGGACCTCGAAGCTTGGTCAGTTTGACTATGGACACATTTCATGAGGACCATTTCAAGATAAGTTTTTATTATGTGCGGTTGGAAAACCATGTCAATATCGGTGATTATGCATGACCTAAAATTTGCATTTGGGAATACAGATTTGGTTTTGTCTGTTCGTCCGTCCATCTGTCCGTCAGAGAAACTTTATGCTATACATACCACCAAAAGTAATTAAGCTACCGTCTTTACACTTTATTGAAAAGTTCTACAACATCAAAAGTTGTGCATATGAGACAAAGTGAACAAGGTGAGTTCTGTATACTGACCGAAGATGGCTATATCGCCCTGGGTCGGTACAAGACAGTGGTGGCATAATTGGCCACACCTTATCAACGTAACAGGCATGTTTGTCCTACCACACATATGTTAATCGAATTATGTTGAGACACTCTCCTCGAATCTTAATTCGCAAATGTCGTACATGCACTTTCGTTAGCTGACATTATGAGTTTGAAATTCGAAGTAACAAATTTTAGACAATATATACTGATTTGGCGTCCATCTAAACGAAACAAAACAGTATATCTTAAAATGTACTGATTTCAATGAATAGGAGTGTTCAGACGTTCAACATACGAACTTACCAACACTGATATATATACATTGTCTATAGTATTATCTTTACCAATGAAAAGGTTATTATGAGAGGCTTGTTAAGGTTTTAGTTTATACTATAACCAATCTCAAGTCCTGGAAAAACAAGTAATGTTGATATATGAAATGTCATGGTCGTGACCCCAGTGGGGTTTAAACCCACGACCCCACTAGACAACCGCTTCCCTATGAGAGTCTTGTTCAAGTAGAGAATAATACTAAGCTTTTAGTTTTCATGACAATTTTCTTTTTAAATTTAGGTCTGACCACTTGATGTGAGTAATCGAGAGTCTGCTTATATACCAAAACAAACAAGGCCTAGACATTGCCTTTGATGGCATTTTTTGTTAATGCCCGACAGCCATGTTCATTGTTAACTTTATAAAATCTGGAAAAGTTTCAGGGAGGCTGTCGCCTTCTAAGGGTCATAGTTAGGTCACAGCACAAGGTCAAAGGTCAATAAGTGCATATTTAATTGCTATAAACTTCAGATTTTCGCCATTTTTGATACTTTTTGATATATATTTTGTATTTTTTTTTTTGGTGATAATTAAGAAGCAAAATAAATTACTTCATGTAGATTTATAGCACTTTAGACTGGCAAAATTCAAAACAACTAAAGTTATTGCTATCGAATGAGCTTAAATTTTCGTTCGCTCTGATATTTTGTTCATTTGTAAAAGATATCTTTCTCATGTTTCTAAAATTTCCATTTCCAGGCTAACAACTTTCAAGCTGGTTGATCGTCTGTATGATTGTATGAACAGTACAGGTAGAAAAAAGTATTTTATAAAGACTAGTACAGTCAAACTTCGTTTGTGCGAATTCAGATTATTCGCTTAATACTTTGGCTCGGACTCATCGTCAGGTCTATATAATGTACACTTCACCTTGGCTTTTACTACTGATATCGTGAACATTTTGCTTGTCCCGTCGAGCTCTAGCGAACATAGTTTGACTGTACTAACTGTTGGCAAATCTAAATATTCCTTCGGAAGCATAGTACTCAAGGACAAAAAAAAAACATAGCAAACGCGGTCTGATTAAGTCTGTTTATGAGATAGTATGAAATGTGCAAATAGTCTCAAGCATTATCTTAAATGGTCTATGCTGTCAACTAACTCTATTCCAGTGGTTTACGCATGTGCTGTAGTAGTTTCAGGAATGGTGGGCGTTTAGAAATACCAGCTATGTACTCAAATTAAGTGATATCAAAGTTTAAATATAGATATCTGATAACCGCAAAGGTCAAGTTGTTTTACTCTTCATATTTTTGAATCAGCTAAAAAAAATATTTTTTTTTGCGCAATAACATTACGCTATTATGAGAACTGGTAACCACTCTTCAAGTGTTTTCAATATTTGCAATTTTGTTAATTTTTGTTTATGTTGGTTCTATAGATGGCATAACTTCAAAAATACTTAATAATGGTTAGTGAATTTGAAAGTCTATCAAATGTCATTAGTATGATCATTATGACTGTGAATATAGGGGTAAATCATGTTTGTTTTCCTGTTACAATACCTTTAGATTTCCAAGTGGTTGGTTGGTGCTAGAACCAAACGCACCCGTGTATCACGAAGGAATCTGATGTTAAAAAATGAAACAAATGTGAGCTAACGCTATTGTAGCCTTAAACGTGTAAAAATAAATATATTGTCAATTAAATTCAGTGAGGAATGCTAGAATGAACTACCCTTATGTAAAAAAATTAATAAATCCCATTATAGTCCCACTTCACAAGCTACAGATGTCTTAGCCTGACATATTCAATCGGCAGTATTTCTTTATTATAAATCCATCGTTCCTACAGGAAGTTTTTTTTACGTATTGTATATCTCTTTGTTACTATCGAACCACCATATTTCATCATTTTGATTATCTGAACCGTCATCTGTCAGTAATCATGAAAATACCGGAAGGTATAACTTCAATATTTCACTGAATGTGCTTAATGTTACTATTATAAAAAAATTCTAAAGCAACCATTCAGATGTGTAACTTTTTACGATCTGATTTGTTTTCAACTTTTGTTTTGAATCGGAAGTGAGAGTGTAGAAACAAAGTCAAAAATAATAAGGATCGAAACATTAAACAGAAACATACTGAATTTGTAGAATGAAATAATGCAGATACCGCATTAAGAGCTTCAATGATAGTTCTTGAAATGTGCTACTTAATTACAAATACATGTAGTATGATGATAAATGTCTGACCGATAGTAAAACAGAAGAAAAATACAGCAAATCAAAGAAATAGTGTGTAGATTAACTAGCTGACATCCGACAGATCTGTTCTGTTTTGTTTATTAACGTACATGTACTGTGTACACCTATAATGTGACCAATATTACAATTATTCCTCTAAAATGGTTCTATTTAACCATCACCGCGTGGACAAATTAACATACATATATATCATATAATAGATCATCACCAGTATTGAAATCATTTCTTTAGGAGCTGGAGAAACATTTCACATATGGCAATGCTACTTTGAACAGTATTTCAGTCATCTAACGGCAGTCATTTAACCTAATCAGTGTTTCTGGAGTCTGTAAAGGAACTTGCCTTTTCCCCGCAAGTAACTTTCAACTTCACAGTATGATTCAGAAGTGGTGGACGAAAGTACTCCTGAAAATGTCTATTATCAAATCGTCATGGAGAACATACCCCTCGCCCAGGGATCGAACTCACGAGCCCGCGATCCATAGAGCTAAAAATACTTGGTTGTATACAAGACAGTCAAGTGAATTTAACTGTTTATGTGAGAAGTTTTGTATATTTATACCCATTATATAGTCTTCTTCCTCAAAACCTACCATACTTTCTCTTTCGCACACATTCCTCAAAAGGTGTACAATAGGTAAATATTCTTTTTATAGTCAGTTCAAAGCTGAAATTAAAATTTTATTGCTGCCTGAAGTGCAAGAAATGCATTTCCAATATCATTTTATAATCATTTACTCAACAACTCCACACATGACTTTTGTTTTTATCTCTGCCAAATTTTGACAGAATTGAATGAAAATTGGACACATAGTTGACCAGTTCAACTGAATAAACATAACAGCGATATCAATTGTGTGTACATTCACTGAGCCATGACAGTCAAATAAGGTAACCCAAAAATAAGAAGTCACAAAATAAATGCAACTTGGTGCTGGTCTCTATCAATTTGCGGGATTAACAATTTTGTCATTAATGTGGTGTCATTAATAGAGATTTTCAGCTTACTTCGACGCGTACTGCGGACCACGGACTATGGACTTACTATAGGGGTTTTCTCAAACTGTATATGAGGAAGTTATGCATAACTGAACAGTTGCATATTTAGCATCCGGTTCTAATGCCGTAATACTGCTTTCATTTAAAATATCTGAGAAAAGACAGCTGTAAGATTTATCAATATCCGTTTTATTGTATATAAATTACCAATATATTTTCTTAACAGTGTGGGGGCATTTTTAAAATGTTTCACCCTTTTACCTTTTGTATCGCTTTTTGATTAATGTATATTAAAATCTTTCGACTACCGTATTGATGAACAAGAAGCTAGAGGATCTGTATCGCAAACTTCTTTTTTATTTGAAGTGCTGCAACTTATTTATATGCTCTCTATCAATTTCGTGAGGTTCTAGCTAGTATTCGCTAGCAGTGAAAACGGCTGTTGATTCAACGATCAACATACCCTATAAACCAGAATTTGAACCAATGACCTTCTGGTGAGGAGAAAGACACTCCCCCCTGCGCCGCAAGAGTTTCACCTACCCTTACGGTAGGGGATCACAACAACATTTTTTGTATCAAAAATGTATATAGTGTATATGGAGCATGGGCTTTCGTATTATAGCACGCGCGACACTGAAATGCTATTGTACGACGCACACTTTTGAATATGCACGGTACGATGCGTGACATTGTAATGCATCGCGGTAAAAATATGCCGCGCGTGGTATTATTATATTCTTAACCATTTCAAACCCTACAATTCAGTTTTATACGATACTGAATTCATTCAGTATTCCCGGTCACCCTACCATGATATACGTGATGGCTACATAATGAATTTTTAAACCAATATAGACCTTGAGTTTTCATGAGTTTAAATCTTTGTTCAAGTTCCCTGAAGACAAGTATCTACACATACCCCTTTTTGCATGTGTTCAACTAAAAAGGCTTTGTAATTAATGATAAAAGGCTAGTCTCGACTTCAAAGCTTGTTGTATCAAATGACCACACAAAATTGCTCAAATGGCGTCATAGGAGTTGACTAATTCAAAAATATAATCTCGTTGACAATTCTATGCATTTACTGGCCATAAAACATTTTTGGAATATGATCGGAATTTTGACCTTGGACGCTTCTCAGGCTCTTTCTTCACAAAACAATTTTCGGTCTCAGATGGGTTTTAGATTGAAAAGATGACAGCTAGTTTTCATGGTACTTAAAGATTAGATTCCAGTTGAGACTGACAATCCATACTGAATAGCCACTTGAAAATAGTCATGAATTTAAATCTTAAATTTTAACATGCAATATTGATATCAATGACAATGTTTCATTATCAAACTCAACTGAGACCCAAAATGTTTTGAAAACAGAAGCCCAGGAATTCAGTCTTGGCGTGATCTCAGTAATCAAGATCGAGCCTGTCTTGATCATTTTTCAAAATCTGATATCAATATGAAGTGGATATTCTTTCTTTTTAATTTTCAAACATGCTGATACATAACTAATTCAGGATGTTGCCGCTAAGTTATGGTACTAACTCGGATCTCGTTTCGACAGAGATGAAAGATGCATGTATGAGAACTTCCCGTATGTTTTGACAAAGTGTTGAGCTAAATCATTTAAGATATTTCATTAAACTTCTCATGATTTTATGTTACATTCTACAATTATCAAAATTAATGAAAAACAATGATTTTTTTCAGTACAGAAGTCTACGAGAATACGGTATTTATACTATGCAACAAAAATTAAACGGACGTTTGTTTTATTCAAAATGTATCTTTTTTTTCACAATAATATTTTGTACTGCTTTTTTCTTATGTTGTTGCTAGGAAATACAAATCTAGGAACCGTATGAACGGACACAAATTAAACCCAAACTGCTGTTGTTTTTTTTTATAGGAATCGCCTTAATCTTCAAATCCACGTTTCAAGTTGACTTTTTTAATGCATGAACATATTAAGATGAAGTATTATCGTTGCACTGGGGGTTCGGAGTCGTTAGCGTCTCGCAGAAGAAATGTCTCCATATCAAAACAAAATGTTAACAGTGGGGGAAACTTCCCGATCGGGAAATCGGAACTTCCCCTTCTTTGTTACTATATTAAGACATTTTTCCCATTCGGGAAACAAAATCACAGTTTTTTAATAGGGTCAGAAAAACTGATCAGTGCATAAGGATTTTCAAGTTACAGAAATATTGATGGTACCGTTGTACAGAAGAAGTATAGTTCTAAAATTTTACCGTTCTGACTTTGTTTTAATATTCTTGTTATCTTTTTATTGTCCTCGAAAGTTTGCACTTCTACTTAGATTTAGTGTTAAATCTGCATTTCCCGAATTAGAAATGCAATTTCCCAGTTGGGAAAGGTGAATGGCTTCCTAAAGTGTTCGATATAATTTTGCTAAAAAAACTAGACCCCATTTTATTTATTCTCTCTGAAAATGGCAATGCCGGAAGTACTGGAATACGGAGAAACATACAAGTGAAATATACAAAGCCACTGATGCCATTGGATAGAATTTGCAAAGATGAACAATACTCAACAACAGCAGCATAGAAACACAAACAGAGGCTTGGTATGATAGGCAAACATAATTTAAAGCAATGTAACAGCTGATAAAAAATCACTGTCATATTAGAATTACATGCATTGCAAATCGAGGGCTCAGAGTGAAACTAGTCTAAGTGTAAATAGAAATAGAAGCAGATAGACTAGTTTCGCTCTGAGCCCTCGAAATGCTGTAAGTTGCTATAGTTGCAGCTTATATACAATTTACCATAATTTTCTCAGGTCCGAACTGCAGTTCTTTAAATAATTGGTTGATCTTATAATCGTGTTTCCTTTTCAAATGATGTAGAAATATATATTTTATCTTAAAGGCGTTAGTACAGGTCTACTAGTATTGCCACCATACTGAGTATGTTTTTCTACATTCTCGCATACCAGAGGTCTACCATGGTTCCCGGATGAACGTTCGTCTCGGGATTTTGACGAACCTCTGATGGATGAGAATGGTTTTTCTAATGTAAGAAGTGACATCATTATTTGCATTTCGAGAGCTTAGACCAGTCATTCATTTTGTATGAACAATGAATAATAGCATAGAAAAGCTATTGACATTTCAGTCTGTTTGTGCATTGATTATTAACCTGTAGAAATGTAAGTACTTTGAATGCTTTCCACTGACAACACAGTTTAAAACTAGAGCACTCAGAGCTAAAAACTTAGCAAAAAAATCCTAAGTTGAAAAATAGACATAATTTTGTAAAAAAGCAAGAGTTACGAAACCTGTACAGTGAGCAAGTGTGTGAAGTTTCAATCCATTCCAACTAGTGGAGATACAAACTTACATAGGACTAGAATTGTGTCCATAGGACACAGGTGCCCCACATACTGTGCCATCCTCTGTATAGCAAAAACTATCAAAGGGTCATAACTGCTGTAAAAACATTCACAGAAAACAAGCCTTCCTTTACGGACATCTGCACATCAAATTTGTTCGTTGAACGTTTGATGCAAATCAGGGGCAATTATCTCGAACGCACCATAAGCCCTAAGATGTTCGTAAAGGGTACGTAAGGTATTTGTAGCGGATGTTTCCTCTATCTCGAAAGCCTCGTAATTTACGACACTTCGTAAATGTCCTCGTAAGTTAAGGCTAAAAATCCACCCCTTAGCGTTCTCGTAGTGTATAAAAACTTATGTATTTCTGTCTGTCTGAAGGTGAATGTGTTTCTTTCTTGTTGTATCACGCTGAAACTGTCGTGAAAATATTTATTTAAGTTGTCATTCCGATCATTTGTCTCAACGAACATGAATATATTTCATAAAGATGAATAAATTTAGTGCTTTTAGTCCGTTTTTATAGATAGAACGCACAGTGTTTTTTTTTTATTTGCCAGAGAAGGAAATACACTAACGTTTGTCCGTTTATTCATCCGGGCTATCGTTTTAACGGTTTGTCAGGCTTGCATGGCATTTGAATTGTTAGGAATGTGCTTTGCTCAAACGGCCCCGTTGGAGTCAACCTGTAGCAATAATGTTTGGTAATTGGCACCGGCGTTATTTTGATATGATAAGAATTTAAAATGTACAACTAAATGTTGACTTTTACCACTGTGACAGTAAATGTTGCTGCGGTATATATTTACTGGCGGATGTACGTCATTCGTCAAATGGTTTTGGAAATAACGCAAACGTAACAGTCAATTTTCTTAAAATTAAATTGAAAACTTTAGCGCGGTACGATACATGTTGCCTACATATTTTGTATCCTTTGAGGTACGAATATCACAAATATGGTTGAAATATCCTATAACGGAATTATTGTATCATAGACATTTACCCGTGGACTGTAATAACTGGTGAGACTACTTATGTTTCGGACTACCAGCAGTAGAATTCCCAACAACGAAATGAATTGCATTGTACAAGACTATATATTGATTTTCATACTGAACGCTACATGCGCATCCCCGGCTGTACTTGCGAGGCGTTTATGGTTTCCATGATAATTTGCTAAAGACAATACATCTAAGTTCATTCATTTTCCACCTCTGCATTATGTGGGTGAGTATCTGTAAGGAATCCAGGAATACTAATGCACATTATCTCGAGCGCAAGAAATATTATTTCGAGCGCACAACATCTTTATCTGGAGAGCACGACGTCTTATCTCAGCGCACGACATCTTATCTCGTGCGTACGACATCTTATCTCGAGCACTCGATTTTCTATCTCATGACCTGTACATCTTATCTCATGCAAACGACATATTATCGTGCGAACGACATCTTATTTCGTGCGCACGACATCTTATCTCCTGCGCTTGACATCTTATCTCGTTCACACGACAACTTATCTCGTTTGCACAACATCTTATCTATATTTTATTAAGGCCTTTTTATGCATTCAGGTCATCAGTGAAAATATATGGACGAGTAAATAATTAGTGTCCCGCCTATTCAGATTTTATTTAAACTTTCCTCAAGTAGAAGGGGAGCGGTGGTCTAGTGGATAAGGTGTCGGCCGCTCAATCCAGGGATCGTGGGTTCGAGCCCATCTCGGGTCACGACCACGTCTTCTTATATGACACCAGTACTGGGTTTTCCAGGAAGAGGACTCAAGCATGGTTCCAATAAGCTTGAAGCTTTCATTATAATCGACCTAAAACAAATTAATATAAACTTAAACTCAAGTACAAGTTTATCACATCATTTGGGGGAGCAGTGCACTTAATTGGTCATCCTATCGTCAAAATTAAAACATAATCATGCTTACTGCATGTTAGAATAGTAATTCGCACATTGTCAGAAAAGTTATAAAATTTGAGAAATTCTTGATATATGGGCGAAGCCTACATACTTAATCTTTATTTTGTCAGGGGCTTAAATTTATTCCTTTGTGTCATCGCTAAATTTTCGCTGCATTTATTTATCAGTTTAATATTTATAACTATAACGAAAAATAAAGGTAAATGTTCACAACGGAAAATGTGGTCAGTTCCTAATTTGAAGACATTTTTTTCAAAACATCTATATTCTATAACCGGTAGTCTCACTTCGACCTCAGCACCACAACCATTAACAATAATTGTATACACACAAACAACACGCATATGCACGCGCGCATACGCAAGCACGCATGTACAAGCACGCACCCACGTACGCACACACAAACACAAAGCACACACAACGACGACCAATAAATCCACATACATGTGCAAGAATGCACGCACGCACAACGACAACAAATAAATAAACACATATTAATTGCGCTTGTTTTTTCTTTTTTCCATAACTGGGTATTACATGTATTATTTAATGAAGATAAATGTCATATTGTAGCTGCTGACTATATATTATATACATCTATCATTATTCAACTTTACAGTATTACACACTGTATAAGATCAATTGCAAACATCATATGAAACAGACAGAGCTAATACAAAACATAACTGAGCCAATATGAGAAAAACAGGGCCAATACGAGAAAAACAGGGCCAATACGGAATTCAAGCATTTTGATTGGTTCAAAAGAGAGGGCCAATACGGAGAAGTCACTTCCGTTAGATTTTTAAATGACGCCATTTTGTTTTACATCAGAGTTATAGATTACATTTTTTTCACATTTTGACAAAAAATCATCTTACATGTTCATGTAATAACCAAGTATGATTGAGCGGGATGTACGTCTTCATAGACTGCAACGATACTTTCGCTTATTCGGTATTGTGTAAAATGCAAGTGTTTCCTGTCAGAAATTCTGGCAGTTGTCAAGGAAAATAATGTGGAAATACGGAAACTCAGATTAATTAAAAGGATGAGGCTTATCTTTAACAGACATTTTGATAGTGTGGACTATTTGTGCAATGATAAATAGCGATTCAAATGCTGGAAAGTGGATGAATAAATTGGCGAACAAGAGTGTCAGTTGTGAACTGCAAACAATTTCGGATAAGAATTAAACGAGGCATGAGAGTGTATAATTTGTGCTTGGTTGGTTCTATTATCTTGATCAACACATATGTGTACAATTTTGTGTCTCGTTGCCTGCAGCCTAAAAGGAAATGACTTTTAAAGAAGTTTTTATCACAGTTCAAACGCTAAGATAACTCACTAAAGAAAATAAATAGGAATTCAAAACTAAGGTAAGTTCTAGTTACTCTTGATTATGTCACATCAAAAATATCTCTCAAAATTATTCTCAAGCACCTACATACAACTCATTCTGTTTTACTGGCTAAAATGATTATGATTTCTAAAATACGTCTAAACAACTTGTCAGTTTTTTTCACCTGGAATGTGTCACTTTATGTACCAGACACTTTATGTACCACTTTGGACACCTTATGTACCACATATATGATACATAGTTGATGATCATTTTTGTATTAATTTTATGAAAATGTTACATTTTATGTTACTTGAAATGTTTTTTGCTAAATTTAAAAGTTAATTTTCATAAATAATAAGGTAAATTGTATTAGAATTTAACTCTTTCCCAAAATGTCAACAACATTCTATGGCCTTGAGCTGATTAAATCAAAGTTGTTTTCACAGGTAATTATCACATATTCACAGTGCTACACTATGAGATACAATTACTATATAATATATAGGTGGTACACTAAGTGTCAAAGTGGTACATAAAGTGTCTGGTACATAAAGTGACTGGTACATAAGGTGTCGCACCCTTTCACCTGAACGTGCATAGCTGCAATAATGTCTCACAGAGTTCTTATACTGTTACCGCCAACAGTTAGATGTTGAATAATAATATTATCATTAATCAAGCAATTTCATATTGGCCTAGTTATTTGTCCTCGGGCAGTCGTATTGGCCCTCGGCCTATGGCCTCGGGCCAATACGACAACCCTTGAACAAATAACAAGGCCAATATGAAATTGCTTGATTAATAACATTATATTATCATTCATGTTTTATATTCACGAGGTATGTAAATGCACATTGTGTCTATTATAGAAAAAAAGATCAATTAAAAACAAAGATGTCGTACGCTTGAGATAAGATGTCGATCGCACGAGACAACTTGTCAAGCGCACGAAATCAGATGTCGTGCGCTCAAGATAAGTTGTCGTGCACAAGAGATAAGATGTCGTACGTACGAAATAAGATGTCTTTCACACGAGACAGTATGTTGTTCGCACGAGATAAGATGTCCAGTTCAAGAGATAAAATATCGAGTGCTTAAGATAAGATGCCGTGCGCACGAGATAATATGTCGTGCGCTCGAGATAATTTAATCTTTAAAAGAAAGAAATACATGTTCTTAACATACCACCGTAAAAATTCACTTAATGTGGATATATTTTTCTATGTTGTTAAGCAGTAAACAGCTAGTGGGCTATTAGGTACACCCGCAGTTGTTCGAAAATGACGTCATTAAATGGATTTTCCATGACTTACTATATCGTAACTTACTAACAATACCTTAAGTTACGAGCGCTTTACGAGGGCGTTAAGAGGTGTTTGGAGATATGGAATAACGTTACCTTAGTCTTACCTTAGGTTTATCGTAAACCATACCTTAACTTACGATACGAATACGTTTTCGAGATAGTGGCCCCAGGCTAATAGCTTGTTGATCTATGAAAGTATGGAGCAAATCAGGCTAATAGTGTGTGTGTGTGGGGGGGGGGGGGGGGGGGGGGGGCGGGTTGGACACAGAAGATTTTGGGACATATGGTCCGACGGACGGACACACGTACAGACAGCAGCAACATTAAATGTGTGGGGGTATAGAAAATGTAGATCGTACAGTTGTTAGCTGGAGTTTGTTTTCTGTATGACTGTTTTGGCTTTATATTATCTTTTCGAGACAAACAAACCGTAATTTACTAGGGTCTGTTCGTACTGCCTCAGATTTGTTTATTGACTGAATTCTATTTCAAATCTGTTTTCTTTATCCAAGCTTTATTTTTTAAAAAGTCATGTCAATTCATGAATACCAGATTTTGACATCTGCGATGAAAAACCATTCAGTTTTGATCAAATCAAAGACATAAATATGAAACAGTTGTTTCCATTTAGAATATTTAATTGTTATGAATTTTGCAGATATGGCAGATGTACATGGTACTTTATGGTGTGTGGTATTATGTACATTTTTGATTGAAACAGATGTTCTTTTAATTGGATTGTTACAGTATTGGGTAAAATATTTAAGGTATTCCGTTCCAGTTGATGATGTCTAAAAATATTCAACCTTTTTCTATCTAGATCTCTATCTGCTCTGGAAAAGGAAAATATTACCCTCACAGTTGGAAAATCAGAAGCAAAATCTGTAATAAATGACTCTAAAATTCTATCTTCCATGTACAAAGATATGTTAAGGCAGAGCAACTTGAAAATATATAAATGGAAATGGAGTAAGGCTATTATTGCCTTTTTAGAGGTCACTACTTCAGAAATTAGCACTTAGCCTTGTTCACTTAACAAGTGCATTGCAATTGAACATATTTACAGGTTATGTAACTCTTACCTAGTAGCACCTTTGTCTTTTATTTTGAACCTAATTCAGTATGAAGCTGCAAAGAGTAAATTTGTCATAAATCTGAATGCAAAATTAGGTTCTCTGCCAGTTATCCTACAACTGTCTCAAAACACTTAACGCCATTACATTTCCTAAATGTATAGTAGCTTTTGATAACGATTAAGTAATGGGAAAACCTGACAAGAAGTTGAATGCTTCAGTGGAGACATGTTACTTGTATTATAAACAGTATATATGTCATTCATGATAGGGAGTTATATAAAAGTTTGGAAAATTTTGTAAAAAACGTTTTATGAAGAGCAAATGCAGGCACACAGTCCTGTCACAGGCGTTAGTGATTGCATCGATCAATCGTTTTACAGATTTTATTAGATTGACAAAAATTTGCAAAAAAAAAAAATAATAACACGTTTTATATGCTTTAACTTTGAACCCCAACTCATACGATTCATTTAGACTTTTACTTAATCGTAGAAATGGTTTAGAAGCTGGTGTTGAAACATATTCTATGTCACGAGAGACCGAAATAGAATTGGCAATGGGTATTTCACAGTATTGTGTGACAGTTTACCATATGTGCAAATAAGCATATACATGACAAAATGTAGCGACTCGATTCGTGGTATTGAAGGTTTTAAACAGCACAATTCAAAAGGACAACACAAATATATCTTTGAATTTGATTGGGTTGTTTTATTTTAAAATTTGAAATGAACATGATTTATTAACTAAATTTTGAACCCTGTTTAAAAAGTCTGCTGTTTTGATTATGTGTTAGTCAGAAAAAGCTTTAAATTGTGCCAGACTCTGTCGTGATAATCACAAATCTTGGCAGATGCTTCATTTTAGATCGTTACCATATGTCAGGGAGGCCATTAAGAATAATGTCCCTTCTGCAGAGGGATACATAAATTGATGTAAAAAATGAAGAAAAATCCAAATCAGTTCTATATGCCCGAGCAAGTGTTAAGAATGCAACCTAACGATCATTATCAAACCTGTATGGATACAAAAATGAATTAGTTTGACAATGAAATTTTTATATGGAGACAGTTTTTGAGGAAGAAAGGTTATCTGTAACAGCCAAAAGTGAATGGATAGCACGAGTCAGTTACTCGAGATTAATTTGATTCTGGTCTCATATCTCATAAATTTAATATACAGTTAATCACCAAGATTTCTTTTACAAGGTAATATCATCAGGTAATATGTCAGAGGTCCTGTGTATGTAACATCCACTGAAAGACTAACTCAAGAGTGCATAAATAATGAGTCAAAGAAAGCAATTTACAAATTAATTGATAGTTGTTTGTACAGACTAAAGAATGAAGATATGCAACAGTATTATACGGAGAATAAACGCCTTGAGTTTTGTGTAAATGTTATGTCTCCAGAATTTCAATAAAATAGTTGCTATTACTCGCTTTTGTTTAAACATTTCCTGAATGGGAAATCAAGAGTAAAACAATAAACTGCTACATTTCCCAATCGGGAAATTGCATTTCTAATTCGGGAAATGCAGGCTTTGAGCAAAGACTGAGCAAATGTGCTTATTTTGGATGACAGATAAAAAACAAGACCGTTTAAAAATATTCTGAACGGTAGAATTTTAGAACAGCATTTCTTATGTACAATGTACGGTGCCCCTAAAGTGACATGTTACACATTTTTTTTCCAATTAGGTAATGGGATACTTTTTTTTATTTCGTTTAAACGAAATAAGTTATTTCGTTTAAACGAAATGATTTCGTTTAAACGAAATAAAAAAAAGTCTCACATTACCTAATTGGAAAAAATGTGTGTAACATGTCACTTTAGGGGCACCGTAACAATGTTATTATCATTATCTCTGTAACTTGAATATCCTAATGCACTGATCAATTTTTCTGACCCTATTAAAAAAACAGCAATTTTGTTTCCTGAACGAGAAAAAAATGTCTTAATATAGTTACAAAAAAGGGGAAGTCCCGATTTCCCGATCGGGAAATTTCCCCCACTGGTTAAAGCATACGGATATTTGAAGAACATGCTAAAGGCAAGTATAATGCGACAGGGTACCGGTATTAAGCTGAATCTAGAGGCATCCTACATGTAGACATTTATGTAGCCGACTCGTTTAAATGTGACATGAACTAAAAATAATAGATTATGACATCTGAAAATTGCGATTACGAGTATTAAATGTAGCCTGTTTACTATCCATATATATTTTCAAACGTATGTATTGTATTAGCAGATAATTATATCACAATGCACTAAATGAGAAGGCAAAAGTAACTACACATATAGGTAAAAGAAACATATATACCATAGGTATCTTTTTTCTTGCGAACCTTTAAATATTTTGAGAAAACCCCTACTGTAAGTACGCAGTCCGCTGTCCGCAGTCCGCGTCTAAGTAAGTTGAAAATCTCTAATAAGGCGTGCAATGTGTTGCAATATTATATCATCTATAATTATTGCCTGTCTTTATATATTCATTCTATGTCTTAAAATATTTATTGGAAAACAGAAATATTTGTTTCAATGTTTCTTATATTTTTTCTACCTTTAAAAATACAAAATTTTTATTCGATGCAACGATAATAATTGTCTGTAAAACGTTAATATTCATTCTATCTGCTTAAAATATTTGTTCGAAAGAATTATGGATAAATTGCTATTTTACGGACATCCCTTTTCTGCGGTCATGTGGCCAAAATTTTATTACCTGAATGATAAAACAATTACATGTATTTTATGCTTATCACTGATTTTATCAGTAAAAAAAAAGTTAGACGGTATAGATCATATTATCGATAACAGAAATATAACAAACAAGAGCTTCGCCTAGCGGGGCAATATACACCTGTTACACCTCAAAATGGTAACAACGCATTTTGGTAGCCACTACCAAATTTCGGCCGAGTTTTGGTAGCGACAAAATGCGTTGCAAACGTACAAATGATGTGTTTTAATGATTGTGGAATGGAACGTATTTTGGTAGTGTTTTCTACATCAGAGGCTGTGCTCATTTTTACATTACGCACAAAAGAGAGAGATAAAAGGCGGGAATGTCTCCTATAAAATGGTGGGGTTCGGGGATCCGGAGAACCCCTCCCGAGTTATAGTTTTCGTATAAAAACAACTGAAATGTTGATTCCTGAGCGTGTAAAAGGGGCATCAAACGACGCTTTCTATGCAGTAACATTGTATTGTTTTGTTGTTGTAATGTGCTAGTGTCGTCAGAAGGATAGTACACCGAGAAAAAGGTGAATTCTGTAAAACGGACTATAAATATTTGAGGATGCCACGCGGGTCCTCCACCTATTTTTTTGAAAACATCCAACATAAACATAAATTGTGAATACTGCGTTTGTGTTTAGGGGTCTTGGAGAAATATTTCCGGAAATTTTTTTTTCTCTTTAAAGGTGAGGGTTTTTGAAAGTGCTACACAGATATTTTTTAAGCATAACGTAAAAGAATGGTAAAATTTGGACGTGGGCTTACTCGAATAATTATCCATTAACTAAATTCTCCGTCGTTAGATTTAGATTTTTATTTTAGTTTATACATGCGAATGATAAATCGGGACCTGGTGGGCATTCGTGAAACCTGTCCCAGGGCCATGCGAACGACACATCAAATAATTGTGGTGAACTGCTGTGCCAAGTTCCTTCAGTATCTTTCGATGTATGTCAACGTTAGAGCTGCATTGAGCTCAATCACGTGTGTTCCAAATATCCTGCTTGACTGAATCTAGGGCCGTTATATTTTCAAGGTCAAAAGGTCATGGTCGGATGAACGACTAAGTTCCAGCATGACTCTGTTTGCAATAATATTGTCCGTTTATCACAGAATATTCTTTTTGTCATCATTGGATTATTATTAATACCGTTTTACGCTGGATGTGTACATATCCAACGCATTTTGGTACTACATTTTTGTAAACTACCCAATTGCGTTCGTGTGTAACGCATTTTGGTAGTGACTACCAAAACTAGGCCGAATTTTGGTAGTGCCAACCAAAATAGGTTGCTACCATTTTTAGGTGCAACATACGTTCGAGAGGCATTTTAGAGGAGGGAAGCAAAAATTAAAGAAGACACATATCTAAAGATTTTTTGGCGGGGCATGTGTGGGATTTGGAGGGGAGGGGAGAAGGATGTGTGTGTGTGTGTGTGTGTGCGGTGTTGGTGACAGTAGACAGTTTACTAAAGAGCAAGAAACTAGATAAAATTAATAAGGCTGCGGGCGTGTTTTGGGTTTGGATGTGACAGAATACTAAAGGGCAAGAAGCTAAATGAAAAAGGGGGGAGAGAAAAAAAATATCGGTGGGGCGTGGGATTGGTGGGGCAGTGGGGGAGGGAGGGGGCGAGATACAATGTAGATTGGTGTAGGGATGTAAATGAAAATAAAGATGTTGTTTTTTGTGGTCCGGTGGATGTATATGTTCTGGACATGAAATATGATGGGGCGATTTGACCTTGCTGTGACCTTGACCTTTGACCGTCCACCCTGGTTTTAGCCTTCTGCACATTGTCTCATCACCACATACCTACACCCCAAGTTTTAAGTCGATACCTTCAATGATTAATAATTTTTTTTTCCGGACATGAAATTAAACTTACATATTTCATCTTTAAGCTCAATTTGTGACCTTGACCTTTGATCTTCAGAGCCAGTTTAAGTGCTCTGTACATTGTCTTATTGCCACCTAAGAGCATATCAAATTTGAAGTCAATATCTTGCATGGTTATTTAGTTATGCTCCGGACACGAAATACGATGGCCAGTTTTGACCTTTTAGCACAGTTTTTGACCTTGTCATTTGGCCAACAGAACCAAGTCTAAAGTTAATCATTTAATGTATATAAAGTTATGCTCCGGACATTAATTATGACGGACGGACGCACGGACGAAAAGACGGACGGACGTACGCAACATCACATAATACATCCTTTTTCTTCAAAACCGTCGTCGTATTAATAAAATGCGCCGCAGTCGGCCGCAAAATAGCAATTTACCTAGAATTCTTTTGGACAAATATTTTAAGCAGGTAGAAAAAATATTTACGTTTTACTCAAAATTATTATTGTTGCATCAAACAAAATTTTGTAGGATTAAATAAAATATTAAATTTTCAATAAATTATTTTGTGATATACAATAAATATTTTTGTTTTATTGAACAACGATATGTTTTTTGCAGTAAACATTTTGTAGGATTTAATGAGTAATTTGAAAACATTGAATACATATTTTGTCGCATCGCAGATTATCTTTTAGTTTAACAATATTTCAAAAGATAGTAAAAATATATGAAAACATTGAAAAAATATTTCAGTTTTACAATAAATATTTTATGACATTGAATAAGTATATAAAGACAGGCAATAATTATAGAAGATATAATATTACAACACATTACACACCATACATTAATGAAGTAACAAACCTGATATGAAATTAACATGTTCATACTGAAAATATTGACGGATGTTCAATTTCAACTAAACATGTTACTTAATTTAAGGGTTACCTTACTGATACCCTTGCGGTTAAATGAATTTAATTCAGGCTATGATCGTTTTTATGTTTTATTATAAACAAATAATCATTAAACATTGTGTAAGACATTAATTCAAATCTGTCAAAATTTTGCGATAAAAGGAAACAAACAGGTGTGGAGATAGAAATCTATATATTATTACTATATGCACCATTTTGCTATCTTTAATATCTTAGACGTCATTTTCAAAAGTTCAATCTTGACCTTGACATGTATGTGACCTTGAAATTACATTAAAATAATCCTTGGATACGACAGTACCAAAAATAATTCTGCAGTTGATCCACATATAAAGATTAGCAAACATGTCAAGTATAACACACTTTGCCATCGTATGCCACTTTTTTAAGATATATATTATTTTATATAAATAATATATATTATATATATTTTTTATTTTATCATCAGTTTTATTTACAAAATATTAAAGGGCATTGAGACACAATATTTAAATCATTTAGATGCATACATGAAAATATGAGTAATAATACGAGTGCATAACGGCATAGTTTATTTGTAAATGCACTCATTTGACCTTTGACCCCATTATACACTAATGAGGAACCCTAGAAGGCGACAGCCCCTTTATAATTTCATGTATGATCCTAAGTAACACTTTTATACTAATATCCAAGCATTAACAAAAAATACCATAAGAAATCACATTTTCTTAAGATATTGGCAGAATAAGAAGCTAATAATTACACATTTTTGCAATTTTGTATTCTGAATCGTTTCATATGTCAACATTACGACAATGTCAGCATTGCTACGCATACATAAATCGGCATTACAAGTCAATTTCTTCAAAATAACTGTAAAGTGATTCGGAAGCATCCTAGTCTATGGAGACTTATCTATTTTATTTTATTGTTTTACTATATTTTATGATGTTTTATTTTTGAAACTTTAAACTCACAACCTCTCGAAGTCCATTTGTAACATCTTTATATCATTATCTTTTGATTTCAAAATGGCCGCCATAAAATTATATTATTTTATTTTATTTGTTTATTCATGAAACTTTTCTAAATGGTACTGAATTTATTTTGAAGGTAATATAAATTCTATTGTTGGTAACATATGTTCAAACTGAACATACAATTCTACATTGTTGACTCTTTAAAACGGTGTTGAATGTGCCAAAAAGGGGATGGCTATCTTGTAATTATACAGATTGAGAATAATTTCCTATTACCAAAAAACGTTGTTTAAGATTTGTTTAAAGGTATTCATTTCATAATTTATGTACATATTTCCATTACAACAATATGATATTTCAGCAGGATAAAGAAGTAAGTCAAAAAAAATAACTTTATAAATTTCTCTCTTGTAAAACAAAACATAGCATACTTGATCAACAACAAATATTTTATTTTACACTTACATCATGAATTTCAAAAGAAGAAAATGAATGAAACAAACATAAACTAAGCACGTCATGAACATAGTGAGACAAAACTCTTTTAGTTTAATTAAATGGATAACAAAACATTCACTGGAATGGAAAATATACATTATTTTAAACAAACTATGTCTAAAAATCATTCATGTATCATATTGGGCGTTTATAAGACAATATTTACTCTTTAAACAATATCGTTGAATTAAGAAATAATTAGTTCCAAAGTGTTGTTTAAGTCGTGTTTTGAGTTCTTATGCGTGAGAATATATCACGAAGGCCGTAGGCCCTAATTACACATTACTAACCAACGTGCAATATTTCATCATCATACCTTACACGAAATACACAGTGAACATTTTCAGAAATTTTCAGTTATAATGTGAATGTTATAGCGAAATTTGACTTACCAAAGAACAGAATAAAACACACTTTGAAAAACATCTTATAAAACATAATCCTCGCACTGCATTCGTTTTAAATGATCACTTCCTGGTCCGTCAGTTAATATATACTTTAATGTTTACTTTAAAATTAGATAACCCAGTTTCTAAATATAGAAACTGATCTAACTTGTTACACCATAAAAGGAAGAAGCAATTTGTTATAATATTTAAGATAAAACTGAAAATGTGGTAAAAAATACATTAATGATATCTGTAACAAAAAACATTTTTATTACGAAATCTTATTTATTAAAATGGTATGTATTTTGCAAAGTTGAACATTTTCATGAAAAACGTTTTTGATTACGACGTTAAAATATATTTTGAATCTACAAATTATCTTTTGCACCCACATCTTACTATCTATCTATTATCTATTTAAACCAGCAATAACAAAAGGTAATAGGTAAGGGTAGATTTCTCGGAAGCACAGAGCACCAAAACCACAGCCTAAGAGCCACGCATTTGCAAAGTACGCCAAAAACGAAAAGAAGCTGTCATGGAAATAATAATATATACAGACCGGTTGCTTCAAACACCTAACAAGTACATATTTATTTATGTCAAATATAGATAGTTAGTGAGTGAGTTGGTTTTACGGCGAATCGACACAAAATGGTCATATATCGCCGAGCAAATATAGATAGAAGGGGATGAAGTGGTAAAATAGTGGGGTAGGGGAGGGGTGCCCTTTTGGCGATGAAAAATGATGTTTCCAAAAATAATCTAACTTAGTGAGCAGGGCTCATCAGAATGTGTACAGATAGAGTTAAAGTCTCGAATATTTTAAATAATTTGATAATAATAATGACATACATTTTAACAAAATATAATAGATAAGGGTAGATATCTCGGAAGCAAAGAGCACCAAAACACAGCCCCAGAGCCACGCATTTGCCATTAACAACAAGAAGCTCTAATGGAAATATTTTTCATGCGGGTTGCTTCAAACATCCAACAAGTACATATTAATTCATGCTTAATATTGATAAAGGGGAAGGAAATAGTAAAGGGCGAAATGGAGTCGGGGGTGGGGGGGGGGGGCGGGGTTGAGGGGAAGGTAACCCGAAGGGGAAAGTTGAACTAGGACAAATATAGAAGGGAAACAGTCGCACTACAACGTAAACCACAATAGCGCAGACACTCATGTATTAAAGATAAACATACAACTACGATCAACTGAATAACATAGATAAACGAACAAGCAACACATAAGAAACAGTAGGGCACAGTTATAGACTCACAAGCATACAAACGCACCCACACAATTAGGAAAAAAAATAGTCAGGTAACGTCTTAGGATTCGGCTGCCAAAACAAAGGGGAGCCACGAAAACTTGCTTAAAGAAAAGGGGAAGGGGATGCAAAAAGTAGCGTAAATGCAAGGGAACGGAGCAGGCAATAAGGGGAGTGACGCGGAGGACAAACGCTTACAACAAACAAGAAAACATATGCAACAGACAATACAAGACTGACAAAACAACAAGTTGAAAATAGGGGCACCGCCTTGTAACCTATATAAAGGAAACTGGGGGTTTAAACGCGTTTAGGGCATGCCAACCTCGCAATCCGACTAAAGTACTTGATCTTCTAAACGAAGATCTAAGAACGTCCCATTCACATACTTCTTCTGCATATTTTAGATTTCAAGTATTGCTATTTTTATTTTCGCCAATCTATTTTTATTTGAACCAATCAGACGACTTGTTCGAATGTCAAAGTGTAAGAAAAATGTATAGTCATTCCAGAGCTCGAACCCGGGACCCCTCGCTTACAGAGCAAGTGACCTACCAACTGAGCTAACCGGCTATCTGACATATTATGAAATAATAAATTGTAAATGTCAAAAATCAAGGCTAAATGTAGATTTGCAAAACATTATAAGTTAAGCTTTGATTGGCTAGCGAAAGGATCGTCAGAACGAGGCTATCAATAGGTTGATCTCAGGTCCTATGCGTAGCATAATAAGAGATGTACTTTAGTCAGACTGGCCAACCTCGCATCCTATTTTCAACAAGTAAACAACACAATGTAAATAAAATCCCCGCTGAGAAAGGCTCTAACATTAGTGCAAAAATAAAAGATAAATAAAGCAAAACATAAAATTAAGGTAAGTTTAAGGTATATTTACACCAATGTACTCAATAACTTGTTTGATGTCAGAGCAAAAGGAGCCTGACTTTTAAGGGCACGACTAAGAAAACTGAAAGACAAAAGTCAACTCCCTCCGTCCGTTGTATGTAGGATTTAGGAGAAAAGCATCATGGAGTCTTACACTTTATTAGTCATCGCACCATCAAATAGGAAAGCGTAGCAATTAACAGTAGAGGGGCCAATCATTAAACATTCACCGTGCTTTACGATTTTCGCATCGTATCCTCTTGATAAACTTTTTAACCAATTTTACAAATATTTGATAATAATAAGGGGTATGTTTAATTTTCCGAACTTTATAACTTACATCTTCATAGTATTCCGGGTGTGTAAGTCCAAGTTTTAAAAGTGTTTTAAGGGGCGTATTGTATTTTTCTAACAGCTCCAACGATCTGTAGTAAAATTTACTTAGAGCTTTCGGTAGCTTATGATAACGGTAACCCTGTTGTAACAATTTCTGGGTGATATGACGATATCTGTCATTAAAATCATCTATCTTTGAGCAAGGTCTTGCAAAACGAATAAGCTGTGAAATATTGACACCGTATGATGTTGCTCGAGGGACATCTCCATCAAAATGGGGAAAGTTCACAATTTCAAAATTAAAATCGTCCCTTTTATTATATATTTTCGTTTCTGTATTATTATTCACAATTTTTAAATTTAAAATCCAGAAATGACGTTTCTAAATCTGAAGTATTACCCTTGTTAAGCTGTAACTCTTTAGGGTAAATATGTTTCACCATTTCTGAAAAATATTGGTTGTCCATATTTAAAATATCATCAAAATACCTTGAGGTTTCATTAAAAGCTTCTCTAATTTCAAATTGTGTCTCAGTAGATAAACTAAGCATGAAATCTCGTTCATAACAGTATAAGAATAAATCAGCAATGTTGGGGGTGTTGGTGGCGGGGGTGGGGGGGAGGGGTGCGCAGTTGGTTTCCATCGGGATACCAATTACTTGCCTGTAAATTTTATTGCCAAATTTGATAAATATATTATCTAGTAGAAACTTTAGAGGTTCACAAACCTGATCACAACTCCATAGGTTGTATCTCTTAAATGCACTGTTAGGAAAGAAAAATGAACTGCACTTAATCTTTTAAATGGTATTGCAAAATTTTGTTTCAGTCCTCCTCACTGCCTGATTCATCGTCTCGTTCATCTAGGAATAGTAGGTAGTCTTTCTCCAATTTGCTTCTAGGCACAGCCTCGTAAATTCGTCGGTACACAGCAGGTATCACTAATGAGTTGTGAAGATCCAGTGAGTCGTTTTCTTTTACTCTGAATATTATCGGTATTTTCTTCAAGTACTTCGAGATCTTGGTTACTCATCGCCTGTCACTGACGAGTGTCCTCTGACCATTTTTACATTATTTAATTAATTAGTTCCCATCCATAGTCATGCATAACGTATTTGATCACATTGGTGACTGTCTTGGAATTCTTGTAACTGCTTTTGGTGTATGTCTTTAAATCAAAGAATGATTCTTATTGCATTGTAATAATTGTGTATGCTCTGAGTACTATACGGAACAAAATATTCCGTTCATCAGAAATATTAAAGTATTTTCCTTAACATTGAATTGCATCAGATTCCATCTGTGTATGTCCGGATTCAAGGAATTTCTGTTAAATGGTTGAAACAATTGAATGGTGAATGACCACGTAAAGCAAACCGTCTGATAAGTACTGATATCTTTTGCCCGTCTGAGTATAAAATTACATGTTTTGATGATAAGGTAAGTGACCGTAATGTAAGTAAGTGAGTAATCACAGAAGTTTCAACTATAGATGGGCCGCGGGAAAATGTTTAATTATGACAGTTTAATTTCCAGTTGTAGTACACGTAGCAAACTTTGGATCATGGTGTTGATAGAACTGCCTCTAAGCCAATTGTATCGACATTGACAAGCTTAAAGTTTTGTCATTATATGTCGGTATTCTATTTTTGCTTTTTTTAGTTCAATCTGGTCGTTGTAAATTTCTCCATCTTCAGTTGTAAATGTGCCGCCTGTTTTGTTCTTTTTCTAATATATTCATTGCAAGTCTGACATAAATGTTTCTTCGTTTTGGGGAAAGCCATGTTGTGTTCTGTGCTGAAAAATTTTCCTTTGAACCATTTCTGTTGCAGAGGTTACCATTTCTTCTTTACATTTAGATTTGAACAACTTATACTTTTTGCGTATTGTTAGATATTGTGAGAGAGATAGTTTCTTTTTGTTAGCTTTCTTGTGTAGTGTGATTCTACAACTGCAAATGGCTCATTATGTTTCTTGGTGTATTGTTTCTGACTATCACTTGTCTTATTGCTAGGTGTGTGTTTTCCTCTTCTATCTGTCCCAGCAAATGCAATTGGTTGCTTCCGTCTTGAGGTATATCTCACAAACATACCTAAAGTTCTAAAGGAAAATAGCTTGCACACTTCAGCCCCTGTCTTGATGGTAAGTAAATTGTTCTTGAGTTGTGTTTGTAAGTTCTAACGTATCTTTTGCTCGTTTGTTGAGCAACAATATGTTGACAGATAAAAACCTTTTGCCTCTCATAATTAATACAATCATAGTAGTCCTTGAATATTACCTGCCTTTTTCGAAAGCTTCTCTGTAATTTATACTTGTAGTAATTGTAGACAGGACCCGTGCTTTTAGCCTCCATGACTCCTTTCGGTTTTGAAGAAATGTAAGATTTGCACACAGTATAGTTCTTCTTTCCAAGATTCTTTTTCAACAAGGAAACTTAAGGGGTTCTTTTACAAATCATTATTGTCTTCTTTGCGGACGCAATAACCTACCTTTTCCTCGATGTTATTTTATTATAATCTTTATCATTCTTTTCTGTAGATGGCATAATAGGTGTGTTTTTGTCTATACTTGCATTTGCTTATGTAGATCCCTAGATAGAAGCACTATTCTTTTAAACACTCTCTTTTCCGTCCAGTAGAATAAGAGAGAATAGAGACTGAACCTTCAATAGGATGTATACATCGTTTTATTGCAGTTTTCTGCCATGTTTGCCGTATTGAACTATTAACTGCTGGTTGCCGGCTTGTTGTAATTGGGAAAACAGTTTTATCGTCGAATTTTTAACTTGATGTAACGTTGATAAATTTCCTTTAATAAATATGACCCTGAGCACATTCTGTAACTTATCATATGTACAGATGCTCTAGTTAAACATTTAGCAAAACTTTCCAATTTTTAAACTTCAATAGAAAGTAAAATATTGTTTTATTGATTAAGAACTCTTTATGTTATAATAACTGTCCTTTCATGAAAATTTACCTCTATATAATAGATCATGCAAGTTTCATGCTAATTTTCATTGCATTAAATTAATTCTGATGATGTTTCAACGTAGCTTCCTGTCAAATAAATATGTCGTTTATTTTCTGAGCTGGTGGAAAATTTAGTGATTTATGTATAAGTGTCATATTCCTGGGGTGCATGTCATAAAGAATCCTAAGTCTATTTCCTAAGTGTATAGTTAGGACTGGAATAAGATTGCACTTACGTGAGTTTCAAGAAACACTCGTATCTCTCGTACATAGGAATAATCTTTTTTGACTTAGGACAGTTTCATCGCAATGACAAACTGCGCGTGGCACGCACCTGCTTGGAAACGTAAATAACAACAAAGTTTAACTGCTGCATAATCCTGAAACTTTGCCATTACCCAGCATTCTGGTTTCTGACTTGCAACAAATCTTATTCCTATTTGTACAGAATAGATCCTAGTTTAATTGTTTATACAAATATAGTCGTGAAAAACATGCTTAATTTCTAAATACCGGCTATAAATATGGCTTAAAAATGTCATAGTTTTCGTCTACTGTACATGTTTATTCGATTGAACTTTATCCGTGCATTCGATGACGTTCGTAATTTATTCAAAAGTATGATTTATGCTAAAATTGATAAATTATTGTGAGCTTGTAATGCTTTTCTCTGTTTGTTTTTGGAGATGTGGCGCAATTGTAGAACTATGTAGAATTGATTTGTGTCTGATAACTTTATATTAGGCCTATATACACTTTGACTTACATGGAAGATTTTAGCGCCAGATGTTTGGTTTAGACAACCCTCAGCAGTTATCAGTGCCACCCTACCTCTCTTGTAAGAAAAAGATACTGCATAAAAAACAAGAGCTGTAGGAGGACAGCAAAGGTCGACTATTCAACAGCCTTGTCAATTGAATGAAGACAAAAGTTGAAAAAGGGGCATAAGTTTGTAAAAATGCAAAGTAGAGTTATGGGACCTGTGCATAACATGTCATATCATGACAGTAAACAAATATGTGAAGTTTCAATCCATTCCCATTAGTGGATACTGAGATACCAGCTTACATACAAAAACTTTACCAAACATTTCTAAGTCGAAAAATGGCATACTTTTGTTAAAAAAGCAAAATAAAGTTATGGAACCTGCGCAATGTAAGTCAGTTTATCATAGTGAATAAGTGTGTGAAGTTTCAATCCATTCCCACAAGTGGTCTATACTACTGTATACATCGGATACCTGTAAAATTTGATATACTTAACTATTACCAAATAAAATTTGGAGAGTGTTATTCATATCTGAATCACGTTATAAGTAGAAGTATCAGTTTTTAAAAGTTTTACATGATTTAAAAAACAGAGCCGACAACTTAACGATTTTCTTCTTTTTTTTCCCATTTCCTTTGTAAGGATATCATGTGTTATAACATCTGCTGAATTCTGATGGATTGGTTAGTGCACGAGCTCGGTAGGGCGAGGGCACGGTAACTACCAACGTATCCCGAAATTCAAATTCGCTAAATTTTAACCCAGCGGAAATAAGCGCTTTTAAAGTAGTGTATAAAATGTGAATTTATTACTTTATAACTTGAACATCTAGAAGCCAATAGATTTGTAAAAGTAATAAACTATATTACGGCAATGCAATTGGAAGTATATCTACTCAGGAGCATGCATGAAGTCCACCGGATCTATCTTCTTACTAAAAGATCAAAGATTTTTATATGGGATAAGTGGATTCCTCGGATGTTTTCAGATAAAATGACTAGGATTGTCATTGGAGACATGTTTTGTTGATAATTTTCACCTCTCAAATATCGTAAATACATTGATATTTGCTATAGTCTTAACAGACTGAAGTATTGCTCAAGCATTATGGCAAATCTGCTGATAAAAAAGAAAGATTTATCTTTAAAGCAGCCCATCTTCTCATGTGAGCTCATCATTGGTATTGTGAACAAGGCAGCTATATCCCCTGCCACTGTTATAGATAGTGGAAGGGTTGACGGTACTAGGTGGAGGACGGATTACACCAAACCGGAAGTGACTACTCAGTGTTACATGTGAAGTAGTCCAAAATGTAGTTCCATGCTATGGATGAAATCTGGTATAATGAGTGACATGAGAAGGTGACAGTTAAATTTTTGGCTTATGTTTATTGCTTATAGTATTGAAAATAGATCTAGACCATTTTCATCGTAAATTTCTTGGAATAAGTTTTATTCTTTGCGAAAAATGTCTACCTACGCGTAACTGCTAAACGGCTGTTTTCATGGGGGCATTTTTAGAGGGTGATGTTTCTCAGAACAGATTATTTTTCTTATATTCAACATAACATGTCAATATTTTTCTATTTTTGATAAGAAGACATGTTATACTAAATGACCATATATGGTTTTCATATCATTGAAATGCTCTAAAGTGCTGAAAATGAGGTCTGAATATTTTGTTATTAATATGAAATAAATAAGGAATTGAATTGGTAGAATGTAACCTGGAAGGTATCAAAAATAGAAAAATATTGACATGTTATGTTGAATATAAGAAAAATAATCTGTTCTGAGAAACATCACCCTCTAAAAATGCCCCCAAGAAAACAGCCGTTTAGCAGTTACGCGTAGGTAGACATTTTTCGCAAAGAATAAAACTTATTCCAAGAAATTTACAATGAAAATGGTCTAGATCTATTCTCAATACTATAAGCAATAAACATAAGCCAAAAATTTAACTGTCACCTCCTCATGTCACTCATTATACCAGATTTCATCCATAGCATGGAACTACATTTTGGACTACTTCACATGTAACACTGAGTAGTCACTTCCGGTTTGGTGTAATCCGTCCTTAAAGAAACATTTTTCATACTCAAAATGTGTTATTTTCACTTAAATTGTACCAGTAACCTAAATGCATGAAAAAAATACCAGTTTCAGTTTGATACAATCAATTTTCAAGGTTTTTGCTTTTTCAGAAACGTATGCTAGCACGCCAAATTTCCTGGAAAAAAGCTGTCGCGACATCATTTTTGACCACTTTTCCTTGCTTGAGCTTATTTTGCCATATTTTATCAAGTTTTACCATAAACTGCACTCAAATCACACACTGTTTCTGTAAAATATACCCAAACTCACCCCTGACACCTAAAACAAACCAATATTTAGTCAATAAATATGCATGTTTTGAAAAAAATACACCCAAAACAGTGATTTTGAAATATTTTTAGTTTTTCTTCTTTTTCTCTGCTAAATTGCACTGAAATTGTCATCTTCTATCATAATCTGGCCAAACTAGCCTGTTTACAGCCACATCTAAACAAGTTTAAATTTTTACCCCTGCACAACTTATAGAAGCATTGACGTTGTTAAGTATATTATTTAATCTACTCTATGTACGACAAAATCAATGAATTTGTTCCAAGCGATATGCTGAGAAATTGCAGAAATAAGTTTAATATTCAAAAAATCACATCACAGCCAAGCCATAATATTTACATTTGCCCTATTATTTTCCATTGAAACGTTCATTTCGTATGAACAGCAAAAGGAACAGCATAAGTTAGTCATCGTTGCATAGTGATAACCGACCGCTGTTTTGACGATATCCACGTATAGTCCGGGAGAACATTCCTTATATGAGCCGCGCCACGAGAAAACCAACATAGTGCGTTTGCGACCAGCATGGATCCAGACCAGCGTGTGCATCCAAGCAGTCAGACCAGAATCCATGCTGTTCGCTTTCAAAGTCTATTGCAATTAGAGAAATTGTTAGCGAACAGCATGGATCCTGACCAGACTGCTTGGATGTGCAGGCTGTTCGCAAACGCACTATGTTGGTTTTCTCATGGTACGACTCAATTTTGACGTCGCAGTTGTTCTGTCTGGTAAACACAATGACCGGGAAGCTAATTTTTATGTTAAATGCCTCAAAATATGTGCTATTCATAATATTATCTTGTTTACAAATGAAAAGAAAATATAATGTAAATATAAGAAATGAAACCATTTTGTTTTGGTGTTCATGCGAAATGAACGACAGAATAGGATTAGCTAATCCATGAATCACGCTAATCATTTCATTTCTTAATTAAAATCCTTCGAAGGGTTAAGGAGGTACAAGGCGGACACAAAATGGATGTCTCAAACTTTACACCTGGAGTTGTGACTTTGACCTTGAGCCGACATTAAGTTCTGCACATCGTCTTGATGATGTGATC
>NW_026462685.1:0-66006 GCF_021730395.1 Mercenaria mercenaria | reverse complement strand
CGTATCTTAACAGAAATAAGGAACTTGATAACACAATGAACAGAGCATTAGATATGGGAGGTAATAACCTTATAAACCTAGGAGATCGAGATAAACCCAACGATGCAGTTTCAAGACGGTTTATGTATAAAAAAGTTCAAAGTGTAATAGATGACTATAATCTTGAAGATATTAAAAGTATAAAACAGACACTAGAAGCAGAAGTAAAGAATATTGAAGATTTAACAAAAGATTTAAAAAAGAATTCATTATTAATAGTTGAATTACAAGATAAAATTGAAGGAGAAATGAAAGCTATGGTTGATTCTATTAAAGAACTTGAAGAGAAATGTGATTTGACAGATGAAAACATAAAAGAAGTATTTCGGGTCAATTTAAACATTTTATTCACTCAAATTCAAGAATTAAAAGATAGTATGATTAAACACGAAGAACTAAAAGACAAGACTATTGAAGCTGAGAAAAAGTTACAAAATATGTATAAGTTAGAAATCAGAACAGAAATAAATAAACTAAATACTGACTTTACAAAAAACCACCAAGATTTACTCGATACATTTTCAAATAAATTTGCAGAATATAAATCTGAACTGGAAAAGGCATCTTCACAAAGAGGTTATGACCATGACACAGCATTAGATAACCTTAAAAAAGAGCTTAATTCTAAAATAGAAAACTTTAAGAAACAACTTCGAATTTGGATTAGTACTGTTGACACACGTCACAATTTAAAGTATGCAGACTTAAGTAAACTTACAAAAATATTACAAGAAGATATGACGCAGCTTAATGCTAAAGTTGAAAAAAATAAAAATGAACTGGACTTTGTAGTTGAAAAATCAGTTAAACAAGGAGAATCAATTACCGCTAATGCTAAAGCAATTAACACAATTAATGATCAGCTAGAAAATTTTAAGAAACAACTTCGGATCTTGATTAGTACTGTTGACACACGTCACAATTTAAAGTACGCAGACTTAAGTAAACTTAAAAATCTGTTACAAAAAGATATCAACGAATTAAATGATAAAATTAAAAAAATAATAAATGATCTGGACCCTGTAGTTGAAATATCAGCTAAACAATTACTGCTAATATCCAAGTAATTTCTACTAATGCCGAAGAAATTACCACTAATGCTGAAGAAATTACAAAAGTAAAAAATGTTTTTCTAAAACAAGAAACACAATTAGCCAGAACAAAGGGTGTTGTTGACAATTTGTCTGCTTCTGAAGTTGCTACAACAAAACGAGTTGATGATTTAGCTGAAGTAATTCTCGAACATGAAAATAAATTTGCAGAATATAAATCTGAACTAGAAAAAGTAAGACGCGAAGTGTTTCTTTTTGAATACAAAAGTAAAGATGATTATAAAATATCACGCGACGGTCTTAAGAGATATTCTCGCATATCAATATTAATGAGAAAGTATTATGATAGCCATGGTGTCTGGATATTATCGTTATATACTTTGTTGGATTTGGATTATATTGAAGGGAAAGGCCTGGTTAATGTGGGCTATTTTGATTTATTTAATTTGGAATCTGGAAATATCGTAGATTATAAAGATTTTATAAACATAAACCAAGAATATAAACTAGCTGTACCGGATGTACCTTTAAAAAATGTGTTTTCAGTCAAAAAAGCCGGAATTTATATAATATATACTAGGTTTTATTTAAGGCCAAATGAAAGGGGAGGGGGGGGGGGCAACATGCCCAATATCACATTTAGGTTTTAGGTGGTGGCGAGAGGGTTTTATCGGTGAATTTCCCTCCGGGAGTGTAAATATAACACCCGTGGTTAGTGACGTCAGTAACATCAGTGACCTCAGTGACGGTGATGCGTTATATATGTTCAATAACACGTCAGTATCTGTGTATGAGAAAAAAATAAAAATTTATCTAACAGAAAAGACAATATTTGACATTAATCCTTATAACGACGATCCAGCATCCTTCGATACAGGATTTTATCTTTTGTCAGGTAGTTATGTCAAATTCTACATATTGGAGGAATATATAAATTATAAAGAAAGTAAACTTTTGAATTAAAACATTATTTAAAGTTTTAATTAATTACTGTGTTTTTATTTAACTGGAATAATTAATATAATGGGAATATTCAATAATATAAATGAAAAAGTAAATAAAATAGAAAAACAAATAATAAGAAAACCTCCATTGTTTTTAACATGTTATACCCAAGATACCGATAGTGGACTATTTCAATGGAAAGTTGTAAATGCTAGTCCTGGTTTAGTTCAAAATGGTAATAATGTAACAATTAATTTTAATTGCATTTTAATTATTTTTGTTGATGCAATTAAATTAGATAAAGGAGAAGCTAAATTACAACTAAAAAATAAAGAAAATATTATTCTTCAAAGCTACAATGTAAAAAATAACAGAAAAAAATGAATCTATTTCTATTAATTATGCAAATCAATTTCAAACAAATGATGTAATTTATATTAATTCTTTAAACGTTAAGAATATTCAATTAACAATTTATGGTTCTATAATTTAAGAATAAGCTAATGTATCAATACTATTATCAAGAATATATCTTTTATCGTCATAACATGATAAAGATGTTTTATTTATAACATAACTGGAAAGATTATGCTTATCAGAACGAATAACTTTAAAGGTGTGATTACTTTGGGTTGAATAAACAAAGTATCTTTGTAATTTTTATGAACTATTGTTTTCTTAACAACATGTTTTTTAATTCCTTTACATTTTTTAATATCATTTTCGTTTTCTAATAAATATGAATATATTTTACTTCTTAATCCAACAAATTCAACAATGGGAATGCCACAGCTTCATCTTTGAATTTTCCAATAACTTTTTTATTATTGTCGAAATAAAATTTTGAATTACTATCGTAATCACTATTATCAAATAAATCTTTATCCTTATAAAAATCCTTATATGCATCTTCAGTATTTATTTCATAACATAATGAATCAGTGTCAGTGAATAAAAGTTTTGCTTAGTTTTTATACTTTTCCTTAATGTAATTATAATGAAAATCATACATTAAATATTTTGATAAATCTAGAATGCACATTCCAACAAAACAAGGTCTGTTTAATAACAAGCTTTCTTTCATTCTATGAATACCAAACAAATTCTTGTTAAACATTGTTGAACTAACAAATGAAGGTTTTGCAATATATTTTAATAAAAAGTTTTCATTATGAGTTAATTTAATATTAACCCTCTTGCGTAAATTCTCCATCGTCTTACCGAATACAAAGTTTTTCATTAACTTAAGAAAGTCCTGTTCAAATGAATTGTTTGTTTTAGATCTTTTTTGAGTATTAAAATCAATATATTTTTTTTTACCAAGGACTTTCGTCAAAAGTTAATATTCTATGTATTTTTGTTACTTTTAACCCTAATTGTGTATATAGTTCAAGATTTTTAAAATGAACAACATAATTTTGTTTTTTCATTTAAGTTGCAACTAATTTTGTTACATTACTTTTTCCTATTTCAAATTCTGTTTTAATATTTGTACTATTATTTGAAAGCCATTTGTCTGGTATTTTAATTTTTTCAGGAGCCAAAGGATAATCGTTATGTACAGTATGTAATTCTTTTGGATATTCAAGATCGCATTCAACTATAAAGTTAGTTTTACCTTTTACAATTAATTTCTTGAATTGTTTTTCGGATATAAATTTAAAGTTTCCAGAGGGTAAAGCTCGACACATGGCCCAACCGTAAAGATTATTGGCGTCGAGTTACATAATGTATTTAGATTCTAGTTTAGGATCATAATCTTTCATATATTTATTGTTTGCTTTACTGTATCTGTTTGAAATATAACTTATTCCTCATCTCAGTCCCTTTTCAATAAAAAGGTACATATCAGTATCAGTTATTAAATCCAGACTTATTCCAGTCATTTTTAACATTGCATCCCAAGCTAAACCAGGACTACTAAAATAATGGCAAGGGTCAAGTTTATAATATTCCAAACATAGTTTTCTAAAATTTTCGAATACATCAGCTAAAAGTAATACGTCAGTTTTTAAATATAGATCATGATATTCTCCCATTGTTTTAATTTTAAATTTATTCCAAACATTTTTAGCATGTTCATATTCTTCATTAGATATGTGTGTTTCATTTAAAATTGAATAAAACTCTTTTTTAGGAGGTAATTCTGTTTCTTTGAATTTTTAAATGAATCCATGTAATCATATGGATAAATAACTTTTGTTTTTAATAAATTAAGTGCAAATGAATCAATAAAAATTAAATCACTTATCATAAATGCCATATATCTTTCCATATTGTTAGGAATAACATTAATATCTTTTTTTAATTTCTCTATTTGTTGCATAATAAAATGACCGTCATAACCTCTTAAATTATGAAAAATAACAGGAATTTTGTGTGTTAGTCTAAAATTAATATTACTTTCTGAGTGAGCACTTCCTCTGAAGTTTCCTGTTATATGACAGTGGTCACGTACTTTGATTGAATCTTCTATATATTCTTTTTCACAGATATGACAAAACTTTTGTTTTTTAAATTCAATTTCGTCTTTTTTAGACATTCTTAATTCTTTGTTAAAGTGCTCTTTAAATATTTCTTTACAATATTCCTCTTCCTCAAGCATTTTTTTAATAAACTTTTAAACTGCATTAAGACCTCTGTTAATCTGGGTTGGTTTAGTATAACTGTTATCATAACAACAAACAACTTTATAGCCGTAACCACTATCTATATTATTTTGATATGGTTCAGTAAATGAAGATTCAGATGATGGTAAAGCAGTTAAAACTTTCTTAGTTATTGATTCAAAATCAGCATAAATTACAAAAGGTACTGCTAAACCTTTATGATAATTTTTAAATTGTACTTTACTTCCCTCTTTTGACATTTTTACAGCTTGAACACAATTAATAGCTAAACAATTTGGTATGTGTTCATTTAATATTCTTTCTTGAGTAAAATGTTGCAGGCAACATTTACAAAAATGTTTTTTGATGTTGATCTTTGGTTTTGTTACACATTAATCTATTAAAGTCTTTAATCCTAACATAATGTTGTTGCTGTGTTATTTCGTTATTATTAATTAATAACATGTCACACCTTTCGGAATATTGATATTTTGATATCTACAATAGATAAACACTATTTTCTTCATAACCGGATATATTAAATGAAATATCATTTAAAACTTCTATTTTAGGTATTTGATTTAATGTAACAGGAAACTTTATTCCTTTATAATTAAGTTTATCTATATGTTTTTTTTATAATTTGAAACTCTTTCAGAATGTTTTGTTACAGGAAATTTGTAAGCTAAATGACACCATCTAAAACATTCATTATCATCATTCTTTATATTTGTTAATCCTTTCATTGGATGTTGTAATGGTTTTGGTAATTCTAAATAACTTGAAGCAGCCAGTGATGTATATTTATATCTATTTATATAATGAGCATCAACTGACTCTATTCTCCAGCCACTTCCTTCTGAAATACAGTTGCCAATTCTATTCATTATTTCATCAAAGGCTTGACGTAAGGTGTTTTTTATTTCGTTTGTGTTAATAATTTCTAAAGCCTTTGATTGAAAATAAGCTGATTTATATATTGTATCAGTTTTATCCATTTTTACAAAAGTTATTTTTAGTACAATATTTATTTTTATACCTTTTAAAGCTTTAAGTTCAGATTTAAGTATATCAAATGAGTCGTTTATAGTTAAATAGAATTGATTTTTTGGATCTTGTCTATATGTAATATTAATTTCAAATTTCTTATAATATTGCTTTATAGATCTCTCAATTTCCATCTATATATTATATTTAGAAAAAAATCACTAAGGAAAAAAAGGATTAAAAAAAAAATAAAATAAATAAAGTTTAAGAAGAAATAAAATATCTAAATTTATATCTTTTTCCGCTGGTTTTTGATATTCCACTTTTAACTTGGTTTTTTCCTTTGCAGCACATTGTTATTAACCCAGAATTAATATCGAGGTCTTTGGATGCTGCATAAGTGCTTTTATATGTTTTTTCTTCATTAGTATCACAATCGGTTGCAATAACTTTTTTAGGATTGTTTCGAATATTATTTGGTCTAGGACAATCACATAATCTTACATTACTTTCCTCTTCTAACATTAAACGACCACAGTCCCATTCAAAAAAATCCCTTTCTAATAGATAAGGATCTATAACATTTTGTAATTTATCAATGACATGATTTTTATATTCATCGCTAACTATTTGATCAAGTTTTGATTTAATAACGTTTCTTCTTTTGAGTAATTTTTTATATGAATTATTGTCTGGATTCATTATTTCTCCTAAAATGCTAGATAATTTTGGCATAATCATTCTATCTACCTTTCTATTAACCATCTATATATAATATACTTATAGAAAAAAATCTCTAAAAAACACACGTAAAATTTAATACTACTCTTCTTCTTTTTTACTTTTATATCCGTTAAGTTTAAATTCCTTCATATACGTTTCAAAAGGCATTGAATAGTTTTTTTCTTTCTGCATTTCTAACAGTATTGAAAATATATCTTGAATAACTTTTTTCTCTTCTTCTTTATTTACTTTTCCGATATGTGCTTTTGTTATTAGTTATTTATTTTCTGGTGATGCAATTTTAAAATAGCTTTTTTTTGTCTTCAACTTTTAGTCTATTAATAAATATAGTAATTATTGATGGAACAGCGCCAGCAACTGCTACAGATATAGGAATAGCTGGAACAGGTGCTAATGCAGCTGAGCAACCAAAGATACCTGCTGTAATCTGTAATCCTGTATTTACTCTTCCACAAAACTTATAACTTTTTTCTGTAAGCAGCAGCTAGTTTAGTTAAGTGAATAATTAATTGATCTATTGTTTCTATTCTATTATTAGAAATTAGATTTTTATTACTCATTTATATAATATATTTTCAATTTAAATTTCTTCCAATTCACTAAATGGTACCCAACTATTAAATTTTTCATTGTAACCTTTCCATTTTACTAAAGCTTGTTTTTTTCTTATATTCTCGTCTGATAACTTTTTCTATTCTAAAAACTTCTTGTGCAGTAGGTTAAAGTTCTTGTTCATAAAATGAACCCTGAATTATTTCATCATTTAAATCTTTTATAGTGTATGTTCTGGGATTTGTAATATTAATTTTATAAATTATAAATATTTCCTCTGTCCAGGTTGGTGTATATCCTTTTTCAAAATGTCTTTTCAGTTCGCTTAAGCGAACTCGATCATCAATTTTAAATTTTGGTTTACTCTTTGGTATCTTTAAATTACCGTATAAATTAAAGTAAACAGTACCTTTATTTAAGTTTTTACTGGCTTCGGTTGGTGTCATTTTTATACTAGAATGTTTTGTTTTGTTATATTTATCAACCATTTCCTGTAAATTATCTAAATAAGTATAAGTATTATTTGTTGTAAAATATTTCCACATTATTCTTTTTAAACTTCTATTAAATCTTTCAATAACTACAGCTTTTCCTTCATTAAATGTATGGTACATGTTAATCTTATTTTTATTCAAAAATGATTCAAACTTTTTATTATAAAATTCTTTTCCTTCATCTACCCATAAATTTGTTGGTGTTCTGTCTTCAGAAATTATTTTTTCAAATGCTTCAGTAACAGATTCTCCAGTTTTATTCTTTAATGGAATAACCCAAACATATTTACTGAATATATCAATAACGGTTAACAAGTACTTTACACCTTTATTATATTTTGAAGAAGCTTGCTTGTCAACTAAATCAGCAGACCAAGTATCATCAATGTCATGGACAACCACTCTTCGTTTCCTAAATTTTCTTTTAATTGGTTTGTGTAATTTTTCTGCTAATTCATCGCTCCATGTGATTTCGGGGGTATACTCTACCCCCTTTTCCCGTTTTTTGAATTTCGTCCTAACCCAAACTTGTATTTCGTTTTAATTATAGGTTTCACAAGTAAATGTTTTGCAATCTTTTCCCCAAATGTTTTGGATTTAGTGTTATTTAAGTCGGAAAGCATTTGCTTATCGCACTTGTTTTTACTTATTCCTGAACTATAACAATAATCATGGTCCCTACATACTGTATCCAATTCATTTATGGGTTGTCCATTATCTAAAGCGTTTCCAGGCCCACAATAGTTATATTCTGGAATTGTTAACCCCTTTTTAGGTAATAAAGGTAACATTGCTTTGTGAATATCAATTGCGACTCCTGTACTTTTAACAAACTTTGATTTCATTCTTCCACAAGACGAACAGGTAGCCATTATCATTTTTCTCCCGTTTTTTGTTGTAGCATAATGAGGGTTTATATTATCAGTAAATCTTCCTTCTTTCAAACAATATATTTTATTCTGTAAACTCATTATATTATATGTATTTAAATTTAATAGAACACTTATTTTAAATCAGCTGTAAAACGTAAAGATTTAATAGAACACTTATATTAAATCAGCTGTAAAACATAAAGTGATCAGAGGGAAGTTTAACGGGATTGTACTACAAAGTAAACATATCGGTTATATGAATGAAAGTAAATACCAATAAAATGACACCGGTGTCGCTAAAATATTTTCATTTAATACTTTTACCAAAAAAAAAAATGGTTCCGGTGGGACTCGAACCTACGCCCTCCTAAAATTGTGATTAACACAGAATAATAGTAATTGAATACTCTTTAATATGGGTTGTCTAATACCTTAAAATGGTTTATTACATTGATAACATTTTCCCAATAATTATAATTTCGTCTGCTAAACAGTCTAGTGTGTATATGCTTACGACAAAATGGAGTTATAGGTTATAGTCAGTATATGAACGGGTAAATATATTTTTTTATATTCTTTTCTTTTTATAACATATTAAAAATTTAAGACGTTGGTTTGTTTTAATTATATCTGACTGATAATAATACACGTTGAATCGCTTTTGGACAATATATTTCATTCTTAAAATCAATGTATTTTAAAGTAGAAAATTATAAAAAAAAGTGCAAAAGCCCCGTCTGCTACACATTACTTTTAACCCCGACATCGGGTAATATCAATTATGTGCGCGCCCGATGCCGGGGTGAACATTCAGCCGTTCTTAAGCCACCTCACCTGTTGGTTCACCTGAAGTGAAGCATTGGTTCCTCTTAAGCCGTCCCACCTGTTGGCTCGCAGCAGGATCGTCTTTAACCCCATTGTTTGTTGTCTCTCGAAACCTTCGAAATTAGAGACAAGAACGAGGTAAGACATGCCCGGTGGCTATTACAGATTATAGGAAGATATCTATTGTGCGCACAACCTTCAATTTGTAATAGTCACAGCTGCTGGCATCAAGCGGGTGGAACAGACTCAATACCGAACCTCTGAATCAATCAAGCTACCATTAAACAGACAAAGCAGGAGTCATACTAAACCTTCCTGAACGTAGCATGTAACAGTCGCAACCTACTTAAACGTATTGAAAATTTTCCTTATATGTTTAACACTGCACTTGTGCAATCCACTTATGAATAAAGTAGTAAAGCGTAATATAACACCATGCGTCATTAATCAATAAGGACAAAACTATCATAAATGTTTTTCAGTGTATGAATATTTCTTCCGGGTTTTTTTAATTGTGTAAGTTAACTTTGGTCCTTTCAGCCTTACGTCTATCAAATCAGATGTTTTCATTTGGTTAAACCGGAGGTTTTCATTTGGTTTAACCAAAGATTTTCAGGGTACAAGTGTACCGAGTTAGTATTTTAAGACAGAACTTAGTTTCTACTAAAGTTTAGGGTAAGGCCAAAGTGCACTTATAGAATCGGGCAAGGGGTCAAGTGGGGTCAAATTGGCTTAAAATCGGTAGTTTCTAAACTACTGTAGTGTTCTTTTTATTACTTACAATATACTGAAAGAAGAACATTTTCATTATCAGCCGTTTCAATTCCATTGTTTGCTTTACATCTGTATATTGCAGCATCATTTCGTCTAATGTTATTTATTGTGTACGAAAACTTGTTACTGCCAAGTGTTCCAGTTCCCTCACTGAGAATACCAATATATCCTGCTCGGTACCATTTGAATGTAGATGCAGGTTTACTAGAAGCAACACATGTAAGTACACTGTCGTTTCCTTCTACAGCAATAATCTCTGACATGGGCTCGATCAATGGACGATATGAAATATTTTCAAAACATGCATTTAGAAACTAAGGTAAAGTGTGTCTACAGAAGATGTTAGTTAAATGTATAGTGAAACGATGTTAATCATCCCGCTGCCTTTATAAACGCCTCATTCCATATTTTAACAATTATTCCATTCTTGCAACATGTATTCATTTACTTGTTATTACTGATTCAATGTGGTGTTTCTTTATGAAACTTATAAGCCTGATCAATTTCATGTGTGCGCATGGATCAGGCGGACCATCCAGGTCTGGCTACGATCTTTGGTTACATGTTTGAACGTTTGACACCACCATGTAGGCATTTAAAAAAAAGTGAATGAAGTCATGTCATGGAACACAAAGTCCCCTACTTGAAGGTGACGAAGTTTCTCAACTGCAGTTTAATCCGATATATGTCAATGATGTTAGTATGTTAAGCGCAAATAACCAATCTGAGCGGTTTGCAAAACACGCTGCGCATATAACAGATCTTTGTCCATTGGTTATCTGCGCTCCGATTTTCAAATCGTTGCACTGGAAATATTTGTTATTTCTTGCATGCGTGATTTACCTTACGCGCTGCTCAAATAACAAATGTACCCATTAAATATATGTAATTTGCTCTTCGTGTTTAATAATCATGCAGGTAGTAAATTAATAAACCGTCAAATGCCCAATGGCATAGTATGTATGGTCATTCGTGTTATTGAATGATATATCTTCAAATTATAAAACTTTCATCTAGGATCTTGTCAAGGTGTAATATATTGGTTTCTACATCAGTAAATACACAGCAATCAGTCAGCTAAATCAACATGCAATAAAACCGACTCAAAAAATCTACCTCAATGGCTGTATCTATGGTATTGAAATCACCTTACACAAATTCACGTGCTGAATAATATTCCTACATGGTTTCATGACCCTAGGTGAAATGGTTTTAAGATATATGGAACACAAACTTTTAAGCAATTTATATATATTTTTAAGTAGGTTAAGGACCATAACACTGGTCTGGCTGAGTAAAATCTTAAACAGAACATCAGGTGTCAAACTTCATACTCTATATAACAATACTCTAAGTAAAAACCTTATTGAGATATATTTGAAACAAACTTGTATGCCATTAATGCATATTTTCGACTAAATCAAGAGCCGTAACTCTAGTCTGAAAAAGAGATAAAAACTCCGAGCAAAACCCCTAGTGCACAACCTCACATTCTGAATTATATTCTTATTTTGTTTCATATTTGTAGGTAACATAACTTTTAAGATACGTGTCACACAAAGACACTCACTCTGGTGTGGCTGTATGAATTTTAGCAAAACACAAGGTGCACAACTTCACATGCTGAATAATATTTTTGCAATGTTCTATAATTCTATGTCAAATACTTTTTGAAACACACGCGACACAATCTTTAAGGGCCTTTTTTATGCAAATTTTGACTAAATCAAGGGCCATAACTCTAGTCTGGTTGTGTGCGTTCCCAATTAAAACACTAGGCATACAATTTCACATGTTGAATAACAGTCCATTGAGGTTTGATGACTCTTGATCAAGTATGTTTGAGATGTGTATGACACAACTCGGACAGTCTTTTCAGATTGTTTAAAAGGGATACAAGATGACAGGAAGAAATGTTTTAATATTAAAATCGTCTTCTTCTTCTTCGTTCGCCCTACACTGTCAGACCGGTAGCCTCGATGAAACTTGTGGTTTGAAGCAGATCCTAAATGCCTCAATACAGTTTCTGGTGGATTGAGGTATCTATCGGCCAAGTCGCAGCTCGCTCCTGGTCATGCCTTTTACATTTCTGGAGTATATGCTCCGTAGTCTGATCTTCCTCACCACATGAACAGGTTAGTGGTAGTGCCAGTCTGTATTTCTTGTACATGTGAGCATTGAGCTTGTTGTCCCCTGAGCGAAGCCTGGCCAGCATCACTTGTTCAGACCGATCAAGGAGATACAAAAACATCTTCCTCTATACTTGGTGATGATGACTTTCTACTTGTAGCTCACAGGTTTTGTTGGTTGTTCTGACAGAGCTCCTAACCTCCCAGGTAGTCTGCCTCTATTTTGTTTGCAAGTCCACAATGGGATGGAAATTGAAACGTTTGGTGCAAAAGTTTCAAGTGACCAGATTTAGTTTTATACACATTGACGAACACATCAAACGTAATATTTCCGTGAATACAGTCAAGCGTCTTAAAGCTAAAGAAAGCTAGTGGAGTTTATTAGAGACATAAACAATTTTGCATTAACTTATATTTAAGAGTTTGAACATTTCCCTCTTAAAATGCTGAATAGGATACCTGCTATCATAATAAAACTGAACCAAGAACTGCTAAGTCAAAATTGGGTCGTAACATTTTAAAGTTACCGAAAGTTAGTTTTAAGATCGGAGTGCAATGGCATCCAAATTTCAAAGCTGTATCTTAAAAAACAAGAAAGTAGGTCAGTAGGTCACATTTATGGTCATCGAAAGTCAATTTTTACATTGGTAAGCTAAACTGTACATGTCATCCAAATTTCAAGGCTGTATCTTAAAAAGGCAAGAAAGTAGATCAGTAGGTCAAGGTCACAGTCGAGTGGCCATTTATCACTTGGGGTCATCAGGTAATTATAATTTAACAGTCTACGAGATATGATCTGATATTTTTTAACTATTTTTTCCTATATAACTCATACGTTAAGTGACTCCTGATGCGGGACCTCTTTTAACCCCAGGAACATAAATTCGAACAATCTTGTTAGAGATCAACTAGGCAATGATACATACAAAATATCAAAGGCCTAGGCCTTGCAGTTTCAGAAAAGACGATTTTTAAAGTTTTTTCCTATATAAGTCTATGTTAAACTTGGAAACCCCTGGGTGGGGCCTCTTTTCAACTTGGGGGCATAATTTGAATAATCTTGGTGGAGGACTCTAGCATACCAAAATATCAAAAGCCTAGGCCTTGCAGTTTCAGAGAAGAATTTTTTTAAATGTTTTTGCCTATTTAAGTCTATGTGAAACTAGGGACCCCCAGGGCAGGGCTTCTTTTCACCCAAGGGTAATAATTTGAAAAAAGCTTGATAGAGGACCACAAGGCAATGCTACATACCAAATATCAAAGGCCTATATCTTGTGGTTTCAGACAAGAAGATCTTTGAAGTGTTTTCCTATACAAGTCTATATAAACCATGTAATCCCCTGGGCGGGCCATTTGACCCTAGGGAGATCATTTGAACAGTCTTGGTAGATGCTACATACCAAATATCAAAGCCCTAGGCATTGTGGTTTTAGAGAAGAAGATTTTTAAAGATTTTCCTTTACGGAATTCAATCCTTTGAACAGTTTTTAAAGAAGACTATTCAAGGAACAACAGGAGGAGATGTTGTTTTAAGGTAAGTTGTGGACAGACGCCGGACGACAGACGGACGCCGGGCGGTGAGCGATCTCAAAATCTCACCCTGAGCACTGTGTGCGCAGGTGAGCTAAAAGGCAAAGCAGAAGTATGGAACCTATGCACATTCTTTAAAGTGGTCAGCGAAACAAACATACATACATACATACTAAAGCTTAACAAAAGAGACGGCATAACCTTGTGACTATGGCAAAATTAGAGCTATGAAGCCGGTTCATTGCATGTTAGGTGTAAAGTTTAAAATCATTCCACATTGTCGATACTGAGATACATACAGAACGTTACGGAAATTGTCAAATTCAAAAAGAGGCATAACTTTGTGAAAACCAACTAGAGTTATCGAACATGTGCGTTAAATATTGTTTCGATTCTATACAAATTGTTATCAAAACAGATGCCGAGGCTGACGAACGGATGTGTGCAATGGCGCTGCGCATTTTTCAAAGTCCTTTTGGAATTGCGAAAAACTAATTTGTACAGACCGTGTGCTTTTAAATTTGTAGTGAAGACGACAAACAATCGTTTTTATAGGGCCCTAGTTTCTATTCATTCCTCAAGCGCAACTGACAGATGAGGTAGACAAATAAACTTTAAAAGAACTGGTTTTAAATCAAATCATCCCTGAGACGGTGACTGGCTTGTGACCGAACACATGGTTTCAAAAACGAATGAACTGGATAATCTTAACCATTTAGGCAATAACTTATACTTACTTCCCTTAATCTAAAAGTCGTTTTGACCTATCAGGACATATAATGGTTCATTTCATAAATGATCCCGGAAACAAATCCTTTATTATACGTAACAATTTCTCACACATCAGTGACAAAATAATTTGTTACAATGTTAATTCTAGAATCGTTTATAGTTTTTCCTTTTAGCCTATATATTAAGTTTTATAACTTTCAGTTTGTTTCTTTACCTAGATGTTATTCTTGATGATATATGACATTTTTGTGTCTAGTCGCTGTAAAATCCAAGTCACTAGACTTTTGCCATCCATATACAAGGCCACTCTGATATCCCAGCATTTAGCGAAGGACACAACTGTAGTTGTATCGGCTTTTTATCAACCTTGATACCGATCATGTGAATTGAATTGCTATCCAAACCGTACCGTAAAATGTACGAAATTCAAACCGTTAACTGTTTTTTGTTTGTATTCGAACCGTTATTTTCTTGATAATGGGGATAAATTCAGGTTGTATTTTGTCGCAAAAATACTAAATTTTTAGTTGAGAGGCCAACAACTACACATCTAGAAATGCTTTTTCTTTTTTCTCAACAAATTTTACTAATGATACAATTGCAAAAAGTTTGATAACATCATTTAAAAGTTTCGTTTTCGCTTCTTGATTGCCAGAATCTGCACGTTTTTTCTTTACTCAAGTATTTAAACTGGAATGCTTTGATAAGTTTATAACCCGTAGTATGGAGCTTAGAATTATGAGAAGAAACTGTATATTATTATATAAAATACTAAAACTATTAATTTAAAAGATTGTTTGAGGAATAGTAGAAATCAGTAAAACATACGCGATGTTTTTGTCTTTTTTACTTGAGAAAGGCCATATTGGACAAATCTAAACATACGGCTACTGGTGTACTTACCACATAGTGAAGCAGATACAATATAGTAAATTGTATTAGAAAAATAAGGAAGGTAGTAAAATGTATCGGAAAACATACATCTTAGATTCAGTTCCACTGTTTTTTTTCCAGATGTCCCTATACTATTGTTAGCTTCACATGAAATTCTGTCACCATCATTGTCACGTGTTGGGGTCAATGTAAGCCTCCGCCGACGTTTCATGCCGCCATACTCCCCACTCTGATCAGACAGACTTCCGTTACTTGGTGTGATAACACTGTTTATTCTCCATGTGATGTCAGATATCGGGTTTGAACTTCCAGATGTACACACCAGTGGTAATGTATTTTTCCCATTAGCAATGACATTGCTGTTTCCTGTTATTGTTGTTGTAAGAGGTTTAACTGCAACAACATGCTATTGTTTAATAAAGAAAAGATAATAATAAGTATACATTCAATAGTATTTTTCAGTCAAACAACTTTTATTTTAAGTGTTATTTGAACATAATAGCTGGTTATCTTACCAAAGAAAATAAATGCTTTCACAGACAGGAAACAGATATAAAATTATAAAACATGTAGATAAATACGTACATCTAACAGTAATAGAGATTTTCTCCTGATTTTCCGAGCCTATTCCATTGTCTGCCCTACAAATATAAGTTCCATAGTGTGTTCTTTTGACTGGTGTTAAACTGTAATTGAGTACATTGCTGACTGGTGTTCCTTGAATTATCAAGCTGTTGCCATGGTACCATTTTATAGTTGCTGATGGTTTGCTGTTTACTTCACATGGTAGTTGTTTACTTTCGCCTTCTCTTAGTGTGTTCTGTTGTTGTTCTTGGATAGTAACGAGTGGTGAATCTAATGCGGAATTTAAACAATTTGATAGAATACACAGAAATTGGACTCAAACATGTGTAGCAACATGCAAGAGAATATTGTATGGTGACTCATTTCTGCCATTTCGTGTTAGCTAGTAGGCGGGGCGATTATATATTTGTTGAGTTTTCATGTTTTCGTGTTGTCGTGTTTTCGCCCCGCAGCCACAACAACAAACGAAAACACGACAAATACTTTCCAGACATCTCTTATAAAACGTAGAGTTATTCTGAAACCAGTGGTATAGGGTTTTAGAAGCTCGGAATTTATTTATATTCACTAGAACTCCATTAAGAGATGTGAGACTATAAAACAATACAATGATATGTCAGATTTCTGTTACGGTTTGAAGAATACAAAGTGTATATATAACCCGACTTCCGAAATATTTCATTTGGGTGCGTTGAGCGCCAACAGTTAAAGAATGAAGGCGGCATCGGCGAGCCGAGTTGGGTTATGTAAGGAAGGGGGTTACCCCTCAGGCTATGTAGGTCAGGGCGTGTCCGCCTGAAATTGTTTGAAATATATGAATGAAATAGTGACCCCTTCTTCATCTTTTTTGAGTCCAAAGTTTTAGGTAGGGTGGTTAACCCTCTCCTGACAGTGGAATCACAGGGTATTTTCCTTGTAATTTTTGAAATATAGATATGAAATGGTAGTCCCTTCTGTATTTTGTGTCCAAAATTGAGGTAGGTGAGGGGGTCATGCCCTCCTATTTAAGGGGCCACAGACGGTATTCCCACGGACATATTTGTTAAGGAACGCAACGGTGGCCTCTGGTCAATTCGTTTGGTCTTAATTGTGAGAAAATATTTTGATATTTTACCTTCGTCTTTCGGTATTTTTTATGTGATAAAATGGTAAACGGTCGAAATATACATATAACAAAAACCAATCTTTATTCTTAAATTTATAGTTTCTAGCGTGCAGTCATGTGGTGTTCAGTTCAGTAATTGTTGTGCGCATGTCTAACGAAGATTCCAAAGCGTAAACACGAAAACTTGACAAAGAAGATGTTTGTTGTGTTTTCGAGGTTTTGTGTTTCCGTGCCGGCGTGGGGCGAGAACACAAAAACACGAAAACTCAACAAATACCTAATTTGCCGTATTTTGTGTTTTGGTGTCGGCGAGGCGAAAACACAAAAACACGACAGCCCGACAAAGAACGGACACAAATACGACATATTCATACCCGCCAACTTGAAAACTAGACAAATAAGTGTCGTGTCGTCGCCCTCTAAAAGCCGCGTTTTCGTGTGAATTTTTTATCGTGTTTTCGTGTTGTCTTGTTTTCGCCCCACTAACACGAAAACAAGAAATGGGAGAAATCAGCAACCATAATTTTGGAAATACAAGTTTGCATTGACATTAATGATTTAAGGTAAATATTGTTATAAGGCAGAAAACAAAATAGATATATTCAGGGCCTTGTTTCATGTTTTTGTTCCATATTTTGGGCCGAATTTTCCACCAAGAACAAAACATAAGGATGAATATTCAAAGGGAAAGTCACGCAGCCTCTCTCAAACGTAAACCCAGCACGCGGACGCTTACACGACCAACACACAAAAGTAAACACACAAGGACAAAACAAACAAATAAAGGAACGCAGTAGGGCACTGCCATGGAAAGGTCAGCGGCAAAACCACCACTTGGGAGCTTAAACCGGTTTATTGTGCTCCTAACTTCATTCTTACCCCTACCATGTTCCAAAGTTACAGGACAGTGTAAATAAAAGTTATTCCGAACAGATGATATATACATTTCCTATTTCCCTATTTTGTTAAAAATGAATTTAAGATAAAACAAGAGGGTCAAGATGACCCTGGATTGCTCACCTGAGTAATATTGCATACATGTCATCAATAACAAAATAACAAGAAAATATGTTAGAAGATGAAATAAAGCATAAGTATGGAAGTCTGCGAGCATGGTCCAAATATAAAAGCTGATGCTAAAATATTCAGTGCAGACAAGAGCAAAATGGCCAGTTTCTGGCTCTCTCAGGGGCCGTATTTCTAACCCGTAGTGGAATATGGCTGGTTCAAGAAAAGAACAGAGATGGTGATACAATTTGTGTGCATGTTTGGTTAAAATTAAATGATAAATGAAACCAATACCGAGCAGATAATAATTAAATATGTTAAACGATTCTTTGGAAGCATAGAATGCAACCAACCAAACAAAATAAAAGCAGACTCGGTTTGATTGAGATTGTTTATGAGAGGAAATGAAGTGTGCAACACCTCTAATGCCCACTAACAATCCAAAAGGCCCAGCAACTATAACAACACTGAGACTAATATAGCCAGTTCTTGCCCTTTCATGGGCTGTAACTTTGGAACCCATTGTTGGATATGGCTGGTTCAAGATGTTTCGTATATAAGTCAGTATAAAACAATGGACCCCGCGTGCAGTATATATAGATCCAATGGTCACAGTTTGAACAATCTTGGTCATGAACAACTACAGCATGCCACATATTAAATATCTTATTTTGGGGGCTTGTGGTTTAAGACAGAATGTGTTTAAATGTGTTCACTTTACAAGTCTATTAAAACCATTTGCCCTATGGACGGGCCATTTTAAAATTGAGGGGAATAATTTGAACAGTCTTGATAGTGGACTACTATAAATGCAACATACCAAAAATCAAAGCCCTAGGCCCTGTGGTTTCGGACAAGATTTTCCTAGATTTCCCTATAGATGTCTATTTAAACCATATGACCCTTAGAGCAGGGCCATATTTAACCCCAGGGACTTAATTTGAACAATCTTGGTAAAGGACAACTATTCCATGCTACATACTTAATATCAAAGCCCTTGGCCATGTGGTTTTGCACAAGGATACTTTCAAAGTTTCCCCTACATGACCAGTGCCATGAGAAAAACCAAGTCCGCGCAGTCTGGTCAGTATTCATACTCTTAGCTTCCAAAGCCTGTTGCAATTAGGAAAACCGTTAGAGAACAACATGAAACCTGACCAGATTGCGCGGATGCGCAGGCAGGTCTGGATCCATGCTGGTGGCAAAAGCACTACTTTGGTTTTCTCATGGTTGGGCTCATATAATTCTATATAAACCATGTGACCCACGGGGCGGAGCCATATTTGACACTAGGGGTATAATTTGATCAATGTTTGTAGATAACAAGTAGATGATGCTACATACCAAATATAAAAGCCTGAAGATATGTTGTTTTGGACAAGAACGTTTTAAAAGTGTTTGATAACGATTGCCAAGGTTCCATAGTTCTATACGGTACTTAATTCTTTAAAATGTTAATACAGAAGCCCATCCAAGGAACATCCCTGTGAAGTGTCATCAAAATTGGCTTGATGGTTTAGCAGGAGATAACTTTTTAAGGAAAATGTTGTCGGACGAAGTATGACGGACGACGACGGACGCCGGACAATCACTGACCATAATAGTTCACCCTTGAGTACTTCGCTCAAGTAATCTATAAATCAGTCTTAGCGTTTAAAGTTGTGCCAAAGAGATTACCTATATTTGTTTTACTGTTCAAAGACGTAAATAGATAAAAAAAAAAGAGTCAATATATAAAGATATGCTTTTGAAATACCCTGCGTGGTAGTCTACTGTAAGGAGCTTGCCAAGGACTTTGTATGTAAACTTCTAATAACCTGACAATTGAAAGTGATATGAATTTTGAGTTTTGACTTTCGACATAAAGACTTAAAATAGTATGGGCCATTTGATGTCCCAAGCATTCTCTAGTTATTGATTATCTAGTTATTGATTAGAGCTGTAGCATTCAGCTATTTTTGATACAGGAGGGTTTTGACATTCAAACTGACATTACTTTCAATATACGATTTACGGATCCGTACCTCTAAACAAGCCTGTAAGGGGTTTTCTAGGGGTACGGACCTCTTTTTTCTAGAGATTTACAGTTATTTATATGTTATTTTTTGTTGAAAATGAAATAAGAAATAAGACTTAATCAGTCTTCACTTTAAACTTGGATCTAATTGGTTTACAGATACCAGCGTTCACCCGATTGTTTACCTTCTCTTTCGAAACCAAAATCACCGAGGAACTCCAAATGAATACACTGTTCCGTGCCCATTAATTTGTTGTAAAATAAACAGCTTGATTAATGAATGAATCTATCCTTAAAATGGATTCTATTTGAAATTCGGCATAATTAAATAAATTAGGCATAATAATACGCATCTATTTTTTGTGTTATTTAACAAGGTATAATGATAATTGGTATGGAACTGATTGTTTGATAATCAACGAAGCGACAATAAGTAAAAGAAACTGTTTGTGAAAATGTCGCTTGTATTTCGTAATGGCTACCATATGTGTGAAAAACATAACTACACTAAGGGTTATTTATCAATTAAAATAGTTTTTCCCAACATATTTAACATTATTTTGTTTAATATTTATATCTTTTATTTCTGCCAGTTCGAATCTTCGTGATTTATTTGGTGTTCCTCGGTTATTTACGTTCCGAAAGAAATACATGTAACAAATCGGATGAACGTTGTTATCTTTAAACCATTTAGATCCAAGTTTAAGGCTAGTTCTGATGAAGTGTTATTTCTTAATTAACATCATTTTGTTTAATCTTTATATCATTCTTTCTGCCAGTTCGAATCTTTGTGATTTATTTGGTGTTCCTCGGTTATTTACCTTCCGAAAGAAACACATCGGATGAAAGTTGTTATCTGTAAACCATTTAGATCCAAGTTTAAGGTTAGTTCTGATGAAGTCTTATTTCTTATTTGTTTTCAACAAAAATTAAAACGTTAATGACTCTTAATCATCTAGAAAACGGAGGTCCGTACCCCTAGAAAACTCCTAACAGGCTTGGCTAAAGGTACGGATCCGTACCTCTAGAATCAAATTCTAGAGGTACGGATTCGTGCCCCTCGACAGTTCCTTAAATTTAAGTATATTCTTAACTACATGCTACAACACTAGGTTAGATACTGAATGCATTATGATATATGGTATGTTCATATTGTCCAAGTTTATCATTTTTTTGTGGTACAAAGCTACCACCACCTTAATTTCTGTAAGTTTTTAATTAATATATGAAGGATGTGCCTGTATATATATATATATATATATATATATATATATATATATATATATATATATATATATATATATATATATATATATATATATATATATATATATATATAATCTGTGAATATAAAATCGAGAACTAGTCCGATGTTCACTGCCAACTATAGGTGGACGGCCCTCGCTGTTGCTGCCGCGAAAGAAAGAAACATGATGATACCTAAAACAATTCACCAGACTTAAAAACTAAATGACCATAGTTAGGAGTGTGCGTCCTGATACATGGTGTGAAAATATTCTGAAATAAGTAGTAAAGCACGCTTGTTACAATATCTATGACAATGTGCTACTCCAATATTTTTTTTCTCAAAAAATCAACTGTGTTACCTTTTTGTATTTAATTTTCAATATATGCTCGTTTTTTTTTTCACCTTCACTAAATTGTTGGGTAAACTGAAAATGGGGTTATTTCTGCTTAACAAAATGGTACATCTTAATTTGACAATGACAATGACAAATTTTATTTGCTCTAAGGTCACCGGCCCATGCAAAACATATACAACAAATATTTTCAAATTGCATAGCATGTGCATTGTAGATCATGCTGACAAACATATAATATATAATATTCAGCTACAATATTATGTCAATTTAATATAATGATAATGAATGGCTTCTTCCTACTTATGTAATTCTTTGCATCTCTTGTAATCCATTTTTTTCTTTTCTTAAAAGCGTAGAACATATATACTGCTACTGACTTAATTGTTTCTCCATTTTTGACAGTCATTAGAACATTATATTTATTTATTGTTGGCGGTGATATATATATTTTTGGTATATGTAGCTTACGTAGTTCGGAATAAAATTCACATTTTAACAGAAAATGATACTCATCTTCTACCGAGTTGGAATTGCACATTTTACATATTCTGTTTTGTCTTGGTACATTAATACATCGACCTCTTCTGAAAGAGGTCGATACATCTTAATTAAAGTTTTGTTTAGGCCTACTTGTTTAAATGCTATAAGCAGTGATATGGAAAGATGTTTTGATAACATTTTTTGTCTCTTGATTCCTTAAATCAGTCATTTAAATTATTACCATGAATATTGTTATCATTCATTCTCGTATATCATCCTCATGTATATCTTCAAGTTTGTCATGTAGATATGTGGGGTTTTATTTTCCCGCTATTTCGTATTAAAATACCTGTCGTATCATTATGATCCCGATCTATATGTACATATATGTGCGTATTATGTCACATTGACGTTGGCATACAAAGGGACGTGATGTCGTTTGTATTGTACGTTGTTGTTTCTGACGGAGACAGGCTCGGTTTGATTGAGCCTGCTCATGGACGGTAGTGGAAATGTAGGCTACCGTCCACGCCCTCTAGCCCCGGCTTGAGCAGAACTCACCATTTAAATATGCTATAAGTACAAATCCATTAAAAACGTATGGTCCCCAGGTACAACAATGGGTTTGCCTTAAACGAGAAAAACATAGCCAGAACTAAACAAAATGGAATTTAGAAAGGAGATCTGAGGTTATGGAGCCTGCATATCACAGGAACTGCCAAAAGACAAAATTGAAAAGCTGACACCATATCCAAGGGGTGTTTACACAATACCAAAAGCTATGAAAGCGAGAGTATTGGAACCACCCAGGCCAAAATGTTCACCCTGATAAAGTATACAGTACCAATAACACAATATAAAAGTCATGCTGAACAAATATAGAAGATCGAAGTATAACAGCCCTGACTAAAGTCGAAACTAGAAAGGAATGTGTTGTCTTGGTTATTTTTACTCACTCTGATCTTGTATGGAGGAAGGATAAAAGTGGTAAAAATAAGGCCTAACAATGTATCTCCCACTTGTTAATTGTGCCAAATAAAAAAAAATATATTTTAAAAAATAGAATGATCGATGGCAGCATTTGCAAACTGTAATGTTTACTCTGTTAAGCAGCTTAAGTAACTTACAAGTCTTTTCTTAATTATTGTATGTATAATTTTGTATCAATGTCATTTAATTGACTGAATTATCCATATTTTTTGTACTCATACTCACACATCTTAATAATTATATACTTCTGATATAATGGCGGCAAAAAAGCACCCCTCCCCGCAAAAAACAAAACAAAACAACAAAAAAAACACAAAAAACCAACAACAACCAGTTGAAAAAAAACACCCTTTGTTTTAAAGCAAATAAACAAATAAAATTATTATACGATCGAATATAAACATTACATTTAACGGCTGATATAGAAACATTATATTTGCCAGTTAATCAGTAACAAAGGCCCTTACTGTAGCCATGGTGTCTGCTCTTTCAAGTATATTTGAAAGGATGATTCAACCAGTCACAGATTCGCTGAATTTTCGAATGCCCTTCAGTTAGCAAATAATAACCAAAGTGAAACAATTGAATAACAAAAATCCAAAATAAAGTCTCTAGAAAATGAAAATAGAAAGCTCAGGCAGAATTTGAACTCTGTGAAAGATGATGTAGAAGATCTGTACGCAAAAAATGATGATCTAGAGCATTATGGAAGAAGATATACCATTAAATTATATAAATGTGCCAATATTCTCTAAACCTAATGGCTCAACACCTACCTAATAATTGACATTTGTAATCAAATGAATGTAAATCATGACATTTCTGAAGCTGATATACAGAGAAGCTATAATATTGACAAGGAAAACGATAAAGGCGACTTCTAAATAATATGTATATTTAAAAGATGGAAGTAAAAAGAACTTGTGTATAGAATCAAAACAAATCTCAAAAAGTGCAAGTCTTATACTTTTTCTGTCTTCATCACTGAAGACCAGGAAAAGGCACCACATTGTTTAAAGACTGGGTGAGCTGAGAAATGAAAAAAGTAAATTCCTACTGGTCCACGGATGGCAGGATTTTTAATAAAGTGTCTGAGAATTGTTCTGTCAGCTTAAAACGATCCATTGAAGAACCAGATCATCTGATGCAAGACCCGATTGTTGAAATTAGCAAGACTCCTTGGTTACCAGAAAGTAATGGTATATAAAACTATGTATCAGGAGATCAGACAATGCTTTGTGATATAGGGTGTCACTGTTTAACGAATGATAATACTACTACTAGCCATTAAATCACTGTCAAAGAATATGAAAAGATAAATTCCAGTTATTTTTTTAGATTTTTGTATTTATTTCATTTATTTGGACACATGTACTCATTCGTACATGCGTAAACAAATGGGCACTCAGGCATATGTGCACGAACACACGCTTACACACGCAAGTACTAGTAAACACGTGTGAGCGCTCACACATGCACATATGTACGCGCTCAACCACGTACTTTCACACAAATATTTTAATTTGATTTAATTTAACACTTTTTCAATATGCATTCAAACACATACAGCATACAGAACACGCAGAAGTTCCCACCAGAGAAACATACCTGCATTTTGGTGTATCAATGTATTATTGTTTCCATGTAATTCCATTTTACTAACTGCGTTCACTTTGACGGTTTGAAAGTCAACAAAAATAGTTTCCTTATTTTTCAGATGTAACAAGTATTCCTTACCATGCTTACCTTTCACTGAATTTAAAATAAACAAAACTAAAGCCGTTTCTTTTGAAGATTCAAATAAGTCATTACGTAATTCGGTTCAATATATATACATATATATATATATATATATATATATATATATATATATATATATATATATATATATATATATATATATATATATATATATATATACATATATATATATATTTATTTATTAAAAATATACGTACTTGTAAATAGTCACTGTGCCAGACTTGAAACTAATATACATAATAAAATACTCACACACAGATATGTGAATATATATGCACAGAAATTTTTACTCTTATTTAAATATAGTTGTATAAATATACATGAATATTGTGTTACGGTTAAATTCGATTTCATTAAGTATATATACATGAATAGTGTTTCATATTTAAATTTCATTTTATTGGATTACCTATTACATGATTCAATTTAGCATTAATTAGCTTTGTATGCTAGTGTCCAAATGTTACTAGTCATAAATACAGTTGAATGTATGCAACCATAAGAAACTTAGCTAGAGTGATATTTATATTTCTTAACGTGTACGTGTCGGTATTACATGTACTAAAATGTAAATATAGTGTATCTCATAGCTAATGATTGTATATGATATAGTTCATTATTTTAATGTATCACTGTTCTATTTATTCTTTCCTTTTGTTGTGACGTTAGTTAAGATCCCTATTTTGATTATTTAGTATCCTTACACTAAACCTATTGAAAGATAAATAATTTATATTGATACAACTTTTACTTTTTAAAACTGTATGTAAAGGACTTCGGATACTATCATATGCTTCTAGCCTACATTTTGAATGCAAATTCTCATTACGTATTTAAACAATATCCAAATCGTTTCGAGTCACAATTAAACCAATGTCTTAGTTAACATTATTGCAACAGAAGTTCTTATCAAGATGTTTATTTTTACTCAATCTAGGCCTGGGGCCGTATTCATAAAGCATCTTAAGTATAAGTATAAGAAATTGATTATTTAAGTAAGTATTACTTAAGTAAGAAATGTATTTTACTTAAGTAAATTTGTTTTTCATAAAACAACTTAATAAGTAATTCTTGGCTTTTATTGTGGACGAAAACATTTCAAAAACAACATTAATTTCAGACAGATACAACATGCACAATTATGTTTAAAGTGCTTTTATCTGAAAAACAAGACGTTAATCGTACTCACGACGCTATTTTGTTTTCAGACTTAAGTCATTTCTTACGTATCTTAAGTTTAAGCTTTTTTATGAATAGGACTTAAGTTTTTTACTTAGACTTAAGCTGAAATCACCACAAACTTAAGTAAAAATCTTCAACTTAAGTCAAAACTTATACTTAAGATGCTTTATGAATACGGCCCCAGTGCATATTTTTTTGAAAAAAAAAAATAAAATGTTTAATTTCCGTAAAAATATGATTTCATCACTTTACGGATGTTACAAATATATGAATTCAAATTGAAAAAAGTGTTTATTAAAGGAAACAATAACATTTTAAGATTAAAATCCTATAAATAAATGAAAGAGAGAACGATATTTTTGCAAACAACCTATACTTGATATAACATGTGCATTACATGTGTGAATAGGAATGCTACAGATATACATGAATAAACGACCGGTCAGTATTATGACAATGGGCACTTGGTTATTCAAGTACAAGTACATTTTTGTATAGCTCTGTTATAAGTGATGGCAGATAAGTTTGTTTGTTTGTTTGTTTTTACAACAGTATTTCAATTATGTAATGGCGGGCAATTAACCTATCCAGTGTTCCTGGATTCTGTACCAGTACAAACCTTTTATCCACAAGTAACTACCAACTTCCCAGGAAGCCGTATCGGAAAACATTAACGCAGGGTGAGTCTGACTGCAACCCCACTAAAGACAATGTTGTGCAAATCAGGGCTGAGACTGTAAGCAACACGCATATAAAGGCTAATGCAGAAGCAGGCAGCTGCCTAAAAATTCCACATGAAGCTCGGCTGGTCCTTTTAATTCGTTTTCGAGTCTAGCCGTATTTGTAATTGTCATCTGCATGGAAAGCGACTTGACACATCACTTTTATGGCATCAAACTACTGAAAGTGAAACCGTCGCTGATGTGACCTGCTAAGGAGCTACTATTCTTGACCTATGCATCACAGGCATATAAATACCAAGCGTTATTTCTGCTGCATAGACTATAGTCAGGATAAAATTAACTGCTGTGCACATATTGCATCTTTGTTGTGGTGTTTAGGCCTAGTCCGCAACATGGAACAATCATCTGTTCAAAAATACAAACGAAATAAAAAAAACTAATAAAAATAACTGGAAAACAAATAACTAACTTCCTCATCGCTAGTGGCGTGCGTACGCGAGGAGGGCATGCAGTAGATTGCCCGGTGTGTTGCAAGTATTTTACTGCACACATTTGCGAATCTACTGCATAAAACGACCAGGATAAGTCAAATTCAATAAAAATTGAACTCAACGAATAATAATGGTTTCACAGTATTTGCTTCTCTCATTAATATACATGTATTCATAACATACCTATTTACACTCTTTGAAAACATTTGTATATTATTTGAGTTACAAACTTAATGTAAAAATATGTGACTATCAAAATATTTAAAATCAATATAAAAGGTATTGGTTAGTTTACATTAGGGAACACCCTGTATTTATATTTCTGTTTAAAAGTACTGTTCCCCCCTTGCACCAACACAATAGTTACAGAAAATGTGTAATTAATATCTACATATGCTGGCCAAGTATAGTTATTGAATGATCAATCTCTCGTTTTGATTTGCTTAAACTGTTTAAAAGTGGTGCTTATTGTGTTTTCGTTTGTTCTTTTTTCTTGTATTTTTCTCTAAAGATGTACAGATCGTAGATTGTGATATGAAAATTCAGGTGTAACATGTTGATTATTTTCCAACAGTTGCTGTTAAAGCCCAGCATGTTAGCAGTATTAGACTTAGACCTATTATTTCCTTTTTCTGTTTTCTTTTAGATTCTGTCTATTATGATGTCAGTTGACAACTGGACGGAACAAGTCTAGTTGTTCTGCTGTTGCTGTGATGTATTTGCATTATTGTCCATGTATATTTACATGGGTAATGATGTAAATGAATACAGAGCAATAATAGGGTCCTTTTATAACTGTATTAAGAGGGAACAAAAGCATTAACGTCTGTTTATGAGTCTACCAATACATACATTTATTAAAGTATTGATAGTGTTTATTAACTTGACTTTCGATTTATTAGAATAATTCTTGCTTTTTCTTATAGCCTCAGAACTAATTGCAGCTTCTTCCCAAATTTAGATATGTCAGAACAAAAAACAATATTGATTATATCTATATTTTTATCATGTATTTAATTCCAAAGCTATCTTTGTTAACCAAATATATCTATCGATTGTAATCTATCTCCTTCTACTTTCAGGATATTTTGAACTAAACCCAGGGCCTGATAACAACAACAATCAATGTCTATCTATTTTCCATAAAAATATAAGAAGTAGTAGGCATAAATTAGACTATGATAAAGACTGTTTACTAGATTTTGATGTCTTATTGTCACAAACTGACATACGGGCCTTATTGTATCTGTAGTGTAAATGCAGGTATTGTATCATCTTTTAGTAAATTTTTGAGTTATTGAGGTAAATGTCAGATTTTACGTATAAAATACCTCTAGTGTTTTTCTGTATTTCATAACTTAAATTTCTATGTAAATTTTATTAAATTCGGTTTAGTAATAAGAAAGTTGATATTCTACAAGTTCTTTTGGATAGATATTGGATATTTTCTAGTACGTTCTGTTAATCAAGCATTTAATGCAGGAGAATTGTCTGTTACACAAAAGGAAGGGGTGATAACTTGCATACCGAAAGGTGACAAAGACAAATTGTTTCTTAAAAATTGGCGCCCAATATCACTTTTAAATGTTTCTTATAAAATAGCTTCGGCATCCATAGCTTCTCGTCTTAAAACAGTGTTACCCAATTTGATCAGTGACGACCAAAGCGGTTTTCTACCAGGCCGGTTTATAGGGGATAATATTAGGCTTATTTATGACATAATGTTCTATGCTGAAAAACATCAGCTTCCGGGAATGCTTTTGCTAATAGATTTTGCCACAGCTTTCGATTCTTTGTCATGGTCATTCATGTATAAAGTTTTTAAATACTTTAACTTCGGGGAAAACTTCATCAAATGGATAAAGTTATTTTATAAAGATATTAAATCATGTGTTATTGTTAATGGTCACCTTTCTGACTGGTTTAACATACATCGAGGTTGTCGTCAAGGAGACCCTTTGTCTCCTTATATCTTTATAATATGCGCAGAAATACTGTCGATACTTATCAAACAGAACAAGAAAATAGGTGGTATTAAATTAATGATACAGAATTTTTAGTTTCTCAGTATGCAGATGATACAACATTGTTACTAGATGGTTCAGAAAAAAAAGCATTAAGAAATACAATGAAAGTTTTAGATTTTATGCAAATATTTCTGGGCTAAATGTAACATTGATAAAACAAAGGCAGTTTGGATTGGATCTATGAAAAATAGTAATACTACTTTATGTCCAGATTTAGGTATCAAGTGGGAAAGTAATAATTTTAAACTCTTAGGTGTGACCTTTACAACAAATTTAAATGAAATTGTAGAAATAAACTATGCCCCCAAAATTGAAGAAATTAAAAACCTATTGACGCAATGGACAAAAAGAATTATTACACCGATTGGAAAAATAGTAGTGATAAAAACTCTTGCATTATCTAAGATCAATCACTTAGCTGTAAGTCTACCAAATCCTAACTTAAACACCATTAAACAAATACAAAACCCTTTTTACAAGTTTTTTATGGAATGGTGCTCCAGACAAAATTAAAAGAAATATTATAACACAAGATTATAGTAAAGGTGGTTTAAGAATGATTGATGTGGAAAAGTTTATGAATTCATTGAAAATAACATGGTTAAGAAGATATCAAAAGAACAACACAAAATATTTTACATTGGTTAAAGAGATGTGTCCAATGATATCTTTTTTTACAATATATGGTAGTGATTATATAAAACAGAGGCTAACCACAATAGACAATCGTTTTTGGAAAGATGTGTTTAGTGGTTTTATTTTCCTTTCAAATAAAAAGGATCCTGAATAATGGGAAGAATTTCTCTCCATGCCAATATGGTACAACAATAGATTTAAAATAGGGGGGACCAGTTTCTGTTACAGACTTTATTTTAATGTAGGAATATTATTTGTAAATGACTTTATGAATAGGAATGGTAACTTTTACACATATGAGAATTTGTTAGACATGTATGATATTCAAACCAATTTCCTTCAATATCAGAATATACTACATTCATTGAGTGCCGAGCTGGCCAGATTGCATTTTACACACTTAGCAGTTAAAGATACTAACCCCATCCAGCAATTATTATTAAGGCTAATAAATAGTAGCGAAAAGGGTTGTCGTAAAATATATGACACAATATTAAGAAATGAAACAGCATCAACTTCCAAAAGTAAATGGATTGCAGATCTGAACTTGAATAATAATTTTGACTGGAAAAATACTTATAAACTGCCATTTAAAATAACCAAGGATTCAAAACTCCAGTGGTTTCAATTCAGAATCAACCATAGAATTCTGGGGACAAACTATTTATTAAAACAAATGGAACTTAAACCAGATGACTTATGTTCGTTCTGTAAACAACAGCCAGAAACTATAGTTCATTTATTTTGGGACTGTAACACAACACAATTGTTTTGGCAAAGTGTCAAAAATTGGATAAGAAGAAAATATAACATTATAGAATCAGACTGGTCAAAAACAAATGTCATGTTAGGAAATAGAATAATCCAAACTGCCTTAAATAAAATAATAATGACAGCTACATATCATATTTATCAAAGTGAAATGAATTTTTCTGACCCAAATATTCAGGTTTTTATAAAACAGATTACACTGCTTTTTAATATGGAAAAGTTTCAAGCAAAGCAATCAATGTCAATGAATAAATTGAATAAAATATGGGGCGGTCATGTAGTATTATTTGGAGAAGACAACTAACAAAAATAGGCATATTATTAATAACACTGTTGTAAAAACAAATCCTATTATTTTACACCATTTCCCCTTTTGTAATGTTGGTCTTTGAAACACTAACCAAAGACTACCTTTGTACCTCTATATATATTATAATTTAACATACATTTTAGATAATAGTGACATATTACTATACTTGCCAAAAAAAACAACACATTTACAATGTACTTAGAACATTGGAAGGAGCCTGAATATATTAGTTTTGTTTTCTTATGATAGAAGTATGCAAATTAGAGTATCAGTGCAAGGGAGAGAAACCCTATAAATACAGTATTGAAAATGCCTTTTAAGTTAATTCCCTTGTTTGTATGATGTGATCTTGTGTCTCATTTTCATCTTTCCAAATTGGGAGTCTTGCCGTTTCGAATTTCGTGCAAGGCACACAATTATTTATTTATCCTGAAATTAAGATTAAAATTCTTAAGACTATCCTATATCTATATTCAGAGAAGTATCGGATAGAAGTGTGCAAATGGATTTGTAAAATGGATATAAATGCAAGATATTCTCGTAATTATTCTTAGCTCGTTCATTTATTTACTGTTTTTGTCAAAGTCGCAGAAAAGGTTTTGTTTATTCCAACCTTTTTATATTGAATAGTACGATCGAAAGTTCTTGCTCACAAGTATATACAGTGGAATATATATTGTTCTCACTTTTGTACATTTACAGGTATTCATTAATTAAAAAGAAAAATGTTAAGGGACTTGTCCCGTTGATAAAAGGCTAGAAAGCTTGTTTGTATATTGTAAGTGTGGCTGAATAATAAAATGATATATATAAAAACAAAAGAAAGTTGATATTTTATAAACTTCAGTAATTCATGTTTTTATCCCTAAAACCACTATAACGGGCCTCAAATTGACTAGATATGCCTAGCGCACACCACATTTCGACATTAGACGAATCTATGTCAAACTGATTTTTCTTACTAAAAATTTATGCTTGATCGAGGTAAGAAAGTTTTTTATTAGATTTTTGTAGGATTTTTGATTTACGTTTTTTAAATTTGGTAAATTTTTTTTTTTAAATTCGACTTTTTTTTGGGAACATTTATTTTTCCCGGCTTGTGTTTTGGGCTATTTTCCCGGTATGTTTGGATGATTTATTAAATTTTTCGGGGAACTTTTGTAAATTTTTTGGGAATGAGGGAGTCTAAAATTTTACTGAAATTTTTTTGTAACATAATAATTGAAAAAGTACTCTTTTTAAAAAAACCCCATAGGTCAAACTTTTCTTTGTTAGGAACGCCGTTTACTGCTTTCCCACTTTTTAAAGTATAAATCTATTTTGGCCCAAGTCGGGAAAACCCATGAAATTTTTAATTTATATTATTGAAATGAAATTGTGTGCCAGTCTTTTGAAATTTTCCCATATTTTTGCCCGTTTTGTTGTATGGCATTAGACATTTTTTGTTTCCAAAATTTGGGTTTTTAAAGTGTAAATTTCCCATTAAATTTTTGGGGTTAAATTTTTTGTATTTGGGTTAAAAATTTGCTGCGGGTTTTCATTTCGTTCTTATTTTTTTCATCATAAACTTTTCTTTTTTTTTCTTACTTTAACTTTAGCCCTTTTAAGAAAGGAAATTTTTTAAAAATAATAAAAGTAATGGTGAGTTTTTTTAATCACGTGACTTTAGGGAATTAGTAGACAAAAATTTTTTTGTAAAAGGGTAGCACGTATTTTTTTTGGGGACCCAAAGGAGGAAAAGGGGTCCCCAAAAGGGCTTTTTTTTATGGCCTGATTATTTGTTTTTTTGGTTGGTGTTAAACCAATGTTTTTGTTTTAGTTTTCCCCGCCAGACGTTTTTCCCCGGGTTTAAAAGTCAAAACCCCGGAAAGTAAAAATCCCCGAGGTTCACTTTTGTTTCACCCCCGGGGGGGGAAATTTTCCCCAGCGCGGTTTTTCGTCCCTTGGTTGTGGGGTAAACCGAAAAGGGCCCGGTTTGATTTGGGGGAATCCTTTGGGAAGGGCGCTCGGGTTGAAATCCCTTAAACCTTCATAGGGGGGCCAAAACGGAGTCAACGTTTAAGGGTTTTTTTTAAAGGGCCTTTACGTAAAGATTTGCTATTTTTTTTTAAGCTCCCTTAAAAATTTTAAATTAACTGGGAAACATCTGTGCCACGTCCCCATTACAAGGGATTGTCAGTGAATTTTGTATTTTGGATACTGAACTCTGTTTCTTTGTTTTTCTTTTTTTCATTTTTTTTTTATCTTTTTTATCATTAAGGCATTGTCATTGTTTTTTAATTTTATGAAAAATAAATTTTAAATTTTGAAAAAGGGTTTGTTGATTTTTTTTCTTTTTTAAGTTTTTGGGTCCCCGGGGTACGTCCACCCCTTGCACAAATGGTGTCAGAAGTGGGATTGGTCGCCCAAAGACCGGGGTAGCTATTCGAACATTTTTAAACACTAATTAAATGCAGAAATTAATTTGTAAAATTCCTTTTTTTTTGTTCTATTGAAAAACCATATAATGGGTTTTTTTTCTTTTTTCAGATGACGTTTTAAACCTCAGCCCAAGAAAAGACAGATCCATAGCTTAAAGGAAACCGGGCTTTAGTGGTCACAGACTGAAAAGGAATTTGCTTTCCGGACATTTGGGGTTTCTGGAGTGATTTCTTTTCCTTTTTTTTTTTCTTTTTGGTTTATTTTGTGTGACTTATGATTAAGCCCCCTAAAATTGTGTGAGAGTGCCCCGCCCTTGACAAGGAGAGTTATCCTACTCACCTTACTTTGCTTTCGCCCTCCCTTCCCCCAGTGATCTATTATGAAATTTTAGTGTAGGTATACTTAAAAGGGTACGTATTTTTTTTATTTAGTGTGTGGAGAAAGCTTGTTTTATTTGGCTTTACTTTTACCTTTTTTAATGTTTTTGTGATACACAGTTGTTTTTTACCTTTTATTTTTAAAATTTAGGTTTAAAGAATTTGGGTTTATTTTTGTTTTTTTGTTCCCACTGAAGTGTTAACACTATTTTACTGCAAATTTTTTTTTTTGAAAAGGTTTGGGAAATGTTGCACCCTGCTGTCACTTTTCTTTGTGATCGTTGCCCTATGAAACCTTTGATTGACCCCATATTTACTTTTTTGCGCAACTTGGGTACCCATTTTTTTATTTGGGGGAGTTTTGTGTGGGTTATACGTAGGTATAGTTTTTGTGTTGGCCCCAGTGGTAACTGTAGACCCTTTTGTTTTAAATATGTTAGTCTAGAAATTCCCTCCCAATTTTTTTAATTTTGTGTTCAGGTTGTTTTTGTAGTTTTTGTATGTGTTTTGTATGGGTTTTAAAACATAAATGTAATAATTTTAAACATGATTGTGTAGTGGGAGAAAAAGGGAAGGGTTTAGGACGGGAAAGTTAGGTTATGAAGGAGGGAGTTCCCGTAACTTTTTTAAAGGAAGGGGGCTAGGGAACGTGGGAAAGACATAGTGGTTTAAGAAGGGGGAGAAAGAAAGATTGGGAAGCAGAAAAAAAATTACGAGTAGAAGCGAGAAAGGTTTGGGTTTAGAAGCAGAGAAAGATAGAATTGGGTTTAGGTTGCAGAAAAAAAAGTTAGGGGTTGGGAACGAAAGTTAGAACAGTATAAGTTGGGAAATGGAAAAGGAAAGAATTTAAATGTTAGCTAGGAATTTTAAAAAAGGGAGAAAGGAGGAAGCAAAAAGTAGGAAATTGGGAAACAGGATAAGTTTAAGAGAGACTTAGAAATGTTGATTTAAGAAAAAAAGGTTAAAGGTTAAGAGGTCCCCCTTTGGGGAGAAAAATTGATTCCATGGTTTGCGTATTGAATGGGGTACGAAAAACCGTACGCTGTTGCGGGATTTGGTTTAAAGGGGAAATTGGTACTATTTAAATGAAAGAGCTTTGTTTCGTCAGTTCGAACCCCTGATGATGGCTTTTTAAAAAAAAATTTTTTAAAACTGAAAAGGCCCTTTCTTTGGATAATGATCCTTTGTGATTTTTTTTAGCCGGGAATAAGTAGATATTTAGAGGGTTTTGGTTAAAAGAGTAAGGTGGGAAAAAATACAAAGGTTTTTTTTGATTTTTAGATTTTATATTAGGGATAATTTTTTGATGTATGTAAAAGAAAAACTGTATAAAATTTTAGAGAAAGAAGAGGTTTTTTAAAAAGCTGGGTTTGTACCCAGAAGATGCGGTTTGTTTGAAAAAGGGACTCGTGGGGTCCCAAGTAGGGCGTGAATTGAACCAATAAGGACCAAAAGCCATAACCCATATGAAATTTCCTCAGAGGGCAGTAAATAAGGGGCAAGACGAACAAAAAGATACACACACACGCGCACACAAAAACAATACACAAGGACAAAAAAAAAACAAAAAAAGGGAAAACGTGGGGCACGCCTTGGAAAAGGTTTAGGGGCCCAAAAAAACACCCTTTGGGGTATGAAGTGTTCTAATTGTGGGTCGTTTAGGGCCCTAGCTCATATTTTGTAGGAGGGAAAGTACGGTAAAAAGTGCTTAAAATGCCGAGGAGGTAGAGGTAGTGCAGGAGGGAAAATGTAAAATGGGGGAAAAGAAATAGTAAAAAGGGAAAAAAGGGAAAAAGGGTAGAGGCCCCGTGACCGGGTTTGGAGTAGATGTAGAGGGAAGGGAAAAAGAGATAGAGATAGGAGTAAGTCAAATGATCAGGGGAGGGAAAAAAAATATTATAAAAACCCCAGTGATGGTGGGGGGGTTTGGGTAATGTTAGTGTAAAAAACTATGTCCTACAAAAAAAAAGGGGACTTTAAAGGGAAGGGGGAAAACGCCCATGCGAGATACAGGTTTGTAATGTGTGATAGTTTAAAGGGACTTAGTAGAAGCAAGTCAGTTTGTAGAGAAAACCCGTAGGGTGTAAGTACATTTGATGGGAGTGAACATAGGAAGGATGTAGCTAGAAAAAATTTGATTTTCCCTATTTCACGGGGACAGTAGAGGGTTGGTTGTGATAATCCTACCAAAAGATGTTTTTAATTTGGGAATGTAGAGGAGCTGGTTTGAACCCAGTTTAGTAAACTTAGCGTCAGCAGTTTGGGAAAAAATTAGGGCGCATGCCCCAAGTTAAAAAGTAAAAAAAAGTTAAAGTTCCGTTCAGATTTTAAAAATATTAGAGAGGAAATTTTTTAGAAAAAAACGAAAGATAGCACTTTAGAAATTTTTGTAGAAAAAGGTGAGGGAAAAACGATTAAGCAGGTAGAGGTAAGGGTTCAGTTAGGTTTGAAATTAGGAATTTAAATTTTTATATTTTGAAGTATTATGGGCCCCCAGTTTAGCAAAACCCTGCAGTTGATTGTACCAAAGTCTTAAAAGAAAATGTGGCGAAAAAGTTTTCAAATGATTGTTTTCTGTTTAGGGCCATTTTTTGGGGTAAAGAAAATAGTGATTGGGTATTAGGCGAATTTTTTTGGCCAGGAATAATGGGAGGTTTGGAGGGTAATGGGCCCTTATGTTGTTTTTGTCAAACGTTTATATTAAGGGTTTTTTTTTTTAGTAAGCAAAGTTCCCTTGGAAAAAATGCCCCTTTTATTGATTTCTCCCCTTTTAAAAGAGGTTGCTGGCGACATTGTTGGTCCCATCGAACCTATGGGCTGTTTGGAAAAAAAAAAGGGTATTTTTGAATATGAGATTATGTTTCTGATTCCGGAAACCCCTGCACTACTTGTATTGAAATGAGGGGTTGCAGAGACATTATTTGATATGTATAGGAGATTTGGGTCCAGAGGAAAAAGCTTACCGATTTGGAATTTGCAGTTTACGTCAAAAACCTTATGGCAGAAATTAGGGGAGATTATTGTATTAAGCCAGTTAAATTCCACCATTACACCCCCTTTTTGTAAACGGTTTGGGAGTGAAAATTTAAAGGGAGTTTTAAAACAAAATTTTTAAGCGTATGTGTAGTGGGGACCTAGAGATTGGGTTGGGATTTGAATGTTTGTTGTTTGCTTACCGTGAAAGTTCCCCAAAAAAATTTTTGGGGTTTTTTTCCCTTTGGGTTATTTTCGGCGAAAAAATTCGTGGGGAAAAAAATAAATGTGTAAAAAGGGGTTTGGGCTGGTAAGGGGAATGATGAGGTTTAAAAAAAACTTACCAGTATGTTTTTGGATTTGCCAAAAAAAAGTTGGGGGGATAGTTGTAAAAAGTCAGCAAAAAAGGGAAACAAAAAAAAATTTTTGCTAGATCCGAAGTATTAAATAGGAAGGTAGGGGATAGGAGGTTTAAGGAGGTAGTAGGTACTTGTATTTTACCTGCGAAAAATAAAAAGTTGTTTTACATTGGAATGGTCCTTTCGTATAAAGGCTAGGGTTAAAAGGATACATGTAGACGGAAAGTTGAAAACTTTTTAAGCAAAAAATGCTTTAAAAAAAGTACTGTGGGAAAAGGAAAAAGGGCGATAGTAAGTCTTACCAGTTTAAAGGGGATATTTAAATAAGGTTTGGACAAAACTATTGTAGAGGAGGACCAAAAAGATTTTTGAAAAGATTAGATCCGAAGGAAAAATAGTGTTGAGTTTTGAAATAGAGTAGAAAAGGATTTAAAATTTTTTGTCCATAAAGCAAAGGTTTCAGAAAAAGTACAAAATGTAGGGGTAAACCAGAGTTTTTAAAAGTAGAATGTAAAAAAGGAAAATGTAGATTTTTTAGAAAATTTCTCAGATTTTTATGACAAAATATTTTTGGGAATATAACTTAGTTTTAACATGAAATTCCGTTGCAACTACCCGATTTCCGGGAAAGGGGTAAAGGGTTATCCTTTTCCTTTTTATTACAGCCAGTAGTGAAAGAGGAAGTAGATAAAATGTTGGAGTTGGGAGTTACCCAACCATCAAAAATCCCTTTTCCCCCCCTATTGTCCTCATAAGGAATAAAAATAAACCCGTATTAGGGGTTTTGTCAACAAACTGCGGTTTTTGATGCTGAACCTATGCCAAACCCTGGAGGAGATGTTTTCAAAATTATTTTATGTACAGATATTTTTCTAAAATAGACTTGAGCAAAGGTTTCTGGGGAGGTTCCCCTTTTTTGAAAGGGCAAAAAACCTGGGTTGGGTTTGAAAAACCCCCGGAAAAAAGGGTTTTTTTCCAAATTCCCCCATAAGTTGCCCTTGGGTTGTTAACGGCCCCCTGCAGCGTTTTGCCGACTGAAGGGGGAAGGTTTGAAAGGGGTTTGGGCACTCAGATAGCTTCATAGATATAAACCTGGTGTATACAATCCCCATGGCCAGAAAAATGTTAGTAGCACTTTCTGGTTGTTAACCCAAATAAGAAGGCTAAGTTAACCCGCCCAAAACCCAAAGTGTTTTTTAGGTTTTCGAAGTTAAAAAATGTTTTTTAAGGGACATGATTTGGAGTGGTCCCGACCCCCTTTAACCCGTTCCAAAAAAAGATACAGGCCATACAGAATGCCGAGAAAGGGGTTCTTTTTTAGGTGTTGTGGATTTTTTCCGAAAGTTTTTTCCCAATTTTGCCGTCATTTCAGTTCCACTCACAGATTTTACGAAAAAAAGGGGCAGCCCAAAAATTGTAGAGTTGGGGGTTAAAGGGCAAGGAAAAAGGGTTTTCAGGGCTTTGAAAGGGTAGTTTTAAAGGGGCCGCCCTTTTTTTAAATTGCCAGGGTTTAGATCAAAACTTTTTTTGAGGTAGGCTTCGATGTTGGGGTTTTGGGGTCAGTATTGCTTCAGGGAAAATGATGGGGAGAAATTTTCCTGTAGGTATGCTAGTAGGGGAAAATTTCTTTCCAGGGAAAACCCAAAAATTTCTCAGGATAGAGAAAGGGGGCGTTTAGCGATTGTATGGGCAGGGAGCTAAGTTTCACCGGTATTTGTTCGGTTTAAAAACTTTGTTTAGAAACAGTTCATCAGCCGCCCCATTATTTAAACAAAGGGGAAACTTTTGCAATTTCGGGTTTTTATGCGATGGGCATTGGCATTACCCGCCCTAAAAGGTCAGTATTTAGAACAATTCTGGTTAGGAAAAATTTAGGGGACAGATTATTGGTAGGTGTTTGGGAAGGGTGATATATTATAGGGTGTACGTAAAGGAAAAGTGTATTTTTTTTTTTTTTTTTTTTTTTGTATTTTTTAGTTGTCATTTTGTTTTTTTTGTAAGAAAATTATTTAAATTTTTTTTTTTAAAAAGGGGGGGCGTGTGTCACAAAATGACATACGGGGCCCTTTTTGTAAACGTAGTGCAATTTCAAAGGGATTTTATAAACTTTTTGTAAATTTTTTAGTTATTGAGGTAAATGTCCGATTTTTCGTATTAAAAAACCTCCGGGGTTTTTCTGAAAATTTTATAACTTAAATTTCTATGTTAAATTTTTAAAAATTGGTTCAGTAATAAAAAAAGTTGATTTTTTATAAACTTTTTGTAAATTTAGGGTTTAAACCCCAATACCCCCTATAACGGGCCTCAAATTGTCAATTTTAAAACCCCGCCAAAGTAGGCAGATTTTCCGGCTATATCGTGAACCCCGTGAAAAAAAAAAAATATTCATAGCACACGTTAGTCGTGAGTCCCCTTTAAAATTTTTTTTTTTGGCGGGGCAAATTTCCCCACAAAAAAGACCCGGGCTTGAAAATGCTAGCCCCACACCCAATTTTGACATTAGACGGGGTTCTTTTGTCAAAATGTTTTTTTTTACTAGAAATTTTTGGGTCGATCGAGGTAAGAAATTTATTTTGTTTTTTTTATGATTTTTGAAAAACGATTTTTTTTTTGGTAAATTTTTGTTTATTTTTAAAGAAATTTTTTAACACTTTTTTTCGGTTGTGATTTTGGCAGTTTCCCGGTTTTTTTAGGAGGGTTTTTTAAAATTTTTAACTTTTGGGAAAATTTTTGATTTAGGAGTCTAAAATGTTTGTTTTTATAAGCGGGAAGGGTTTGTACGAAATTTGTGTAACATGGGTAATTGTAAGGGACTCCTTTTTTAAAAAAAATTTTGTAAAAATTTTTTTGTTATGAAACGCCCCTACGGGATTGGGACTGTTAAGGGATAAATCTATATGGCAAGGGTTTTTACATGTATGTAAGTTTATTAAATTTAATAAGAAAAGGGGTGCCCCAAATCTATAGAAAATTTCATATTTTGTCCCTTTTTTTGTATGGCCCTTAGACATCATATTGTAAAAACATTTGGTATAACGTGTGAATTGCATTGCATTTTGTTATTTTGTAGTTGTAAATAATAGCTGCAGTTTATCATTTCCGTATCTATATTTTTTTATCATAAACTTTTCATATCTTTTTCATACTTTAACTTTAGACTTTTAAGTAAGTAATTTTAGAAATAATGAAAGTAATAAGTGACGTATTTTAATCACGTGACGTATGAACTTAGTAGTACATATATTTTGTATAAGTAGCACGTATTATTTATGGAAGCCTACGGAGGTAAGGTGTACCCAAAGGAGCAGTTTTATGCCCTGACTTATTTGTTTTGCTATGGCGCTTACCATATGTTATATATTTTAGCTTCTTCCGCCAGACGAATTTACCTGGTGATGTCATAACCCGGACGTACAATACCCGAGGTTCTGACTTCTTTGTTTTTCTTTCTTATCAGTTTTTTTCTATTTATCATTTATTCATTGTTAATAATCATTTTATGTAAATAAATTTGTAAATATTATAAAGGGTGTTGATTTTTTCTGATAGTTTAATATTGTCGCCGGTACGTCCATCCTTGTCACACTTATGTTTCACTGAGACTCATTTTAGTAATATTATTACAGTTGAATCGTTTACTATTCAAGGATACGAAATGTACAGAAAAGATAATGCTGCACATTCTGGTGGGTATATTGCTTATGTTTCATCAAAATTAATATCTGTTGGGTTGAATTTACTTGAAAGTTATCTACCCGAGTCACTATGGATAGCTTTTAAGGACAGGAGTAGTCAATACTTAGTAGGGACAGTTTATCGTCCTCCAAATAGTCCTGCAGAATTTGGGAACAAATAAGAATAATTTTTAGAAAAGGCATTTGAAAGATCGACGAAAAAACATACTATTAGGAGACATCAATGAAGATCAATTAAACTATAGTAATAATAAACTTAAGCATGTATTGATGACTAATAATGATGTACAACATCATAAAAATACCTACTCGCGTCTCAAACTCTTCGCCTACTGTTATTGATCCAAAAACACTCTGGGATGAAATCTTAAGTTTCAATTCAGGCGTATATCCAAATGTTAATGATATAAGTGATAATTTTGGAACATACGTCCATATTGAACTTTTACTAAAATGTTCAGCACCATATAAACGTAGGGTTTGGAACTATAAGCTTGCATATTTAAAACGAACGTATAACTAATACTGAATAGTCTTTTCTATTACTAGGTTCTTTACATAATGCCAGTTCAACGTTTACTTCGACTTTTTTAAATCCTGCTAAATGTATGCCTACATATTTTGTTACAATTCGACCAAAAGATCGGCCCTGGTATGAGAGTGAGATACGTCGTTATTTGCGAAATAACCTCCAAAACTCAAAATATATTCGTACTAAACGTGCATCTGATTGAAACATTTTTCAAAAACTTCCCAACAAAGTAAATAACCTTCAGAAACATGCAAATGAATTATTTTGCAACAATTTAGAATCAAATATTTGTGATCTCAATATAAACCGAGGCAATGTTGGATAATGGTAAAAATGTTGATACAAATAATAGTGATAAATGTGAAAGCAAACCGCCGTTAAAATGTGAAAATGATAATTATGTTGTTTTTTTTTCAGATTTAGAAATAACAAATTGTTTAAATGATTGTTTAGTTTCAATATCAAATAATGATGATTCAGGATGGACCCTTCCTCTTAATGTAAGGAAAAATATATCTATATAGAAAATATTATTATAACCGAAGTAGAAATGTCGGATATTCTACAGTCTCTTTAACACAAATAAAGCCAACGGTCCAGATGAAATAAGTCATCTGTATCTATTAAATATTAAAGGAAACAGCAAAACAGTATGTAAACCTGTATGTTAGTTATTCAGCAGATCCTTAAATGAAGGTATTTATCGAGACATATGGAAATCTTATAATGTAATGCCACTTTTTAAAATGACAGACCTATTTTCCTGATAAGTTGCGTGGGTAAAGTGATGGAACGTGTTGAATATATATAATTATACACAGATCAACGACGGTATATCAACTTATAGACATGTACAACCAAGTACCATACGGACAAGATAACAAAATCCTAACTTGCACGATCTTCTGTGATATATCAAAAACGTTTGATAGAGTGTGTCACATACGTCTTTTTAAAATTAAACAATATTGTATTTAAGGAAAATTATGGTCCTGGTTATCTGATTTTTTAACAATAAGAAATCAAACAGTTTTATCATTTCTAGTTCCTCACATTCAAAGTTTATAAAAGCTGGGGTTCCGCAAGGCTCAGTTCTGCCCTTCACTTTTCTTAATCTATGTTAATGATATCGCGGAAAATCTTTTAAGTGTTACGCGACTTTTTGCTTACGATAGCTCCCTTGCTGTTACTTCAAGCAACATCAAATATATTGAAAGTACGTTAAATAACGACCTGAGGCAGATAAATGAGTGGGCGAAACAGTGGTTAGTTCAGTAAAATCCCCCAAAAATCTGAAGTCATGTTCTTTTCCTTAGTGTCCTTTAGAAAACCAGAATTACGTTTTAATGACATAAAATTAGATTACGTCCAGCATCATCAACACATTTGATTAACTTTAAGTCAGGATTGCAAATGGCATAGACACATAACTAATATTTCTGCATCAGCTTCTAAGGTACTTGGTTTATTGAGGGCACTTAAATTTAAGTTAAAAAAGAGTTTCATTAAACCAAATTTAATTGTCTTATATGAAACCTATTTTAGAACATACACCTGATCTGTCGTTTGGGATGGCTGCACTGAATATGAAAAACTTTCACTAGAAAGACTTCAATATGAAGCTGCTAGATTAGTCACTGGTTTAACCAAATTAGTTTCCCTTAATGAACTTCGTCTTGAAATAGGATGGGTGTCGCTTTCAAAACCTAACCACATTTTTTAAAGGACACAATGTCCTATTACCAGATTGCTTAAATAGAATTTTTCCAAAAATTGTTACAGAAAATGTACCGTACAATCTACGTTATAGTGAAGATTATATTATTATTGCTTAGAAAACCCAGCTTCAATTTCCTTATGGAACATTTAGAACTTGAAATTCGGAATTCATCATCGCTAAGCATTTTCAAAAGTAGATTAAAGAAAAAAAATCAACTATCGTCGGTTCCTTCTTATTAGAGAGTTTGAGATTTCAACCTTCGCCTTCGAACGTCTCTCATATATATTTGGGGTAAAACGTCACCGATATGCGTGCATTTTATTCATATCAGACGTTGCTACTAAAGTTTTCCATGTAATATCAAGTAAGCCTAAGACTTCTCTCTATTACTATGTGAAACAAAAAGCTTAATTTCAGGATTTCTGCTTATTAAGTTTTTCGATTATTCATATGTATATTTAACTAAATTTAATGCGAAACACTATCAACAAGTATGGGAATAATGAAGTTTTGTATGGCTAATGATTTGGGATTTTGTTCAAACTTTAACTTCTACGGCATATTTGTGTCCCCAGGCGGTATCGATTATACAAGATGGGCCTTTTTGTCGTAAGAAGGGTGTCAAAATAATTTGAATATTTAATATATTGATAACGTAACACATAAGCACAGATAGTGTTTGACTCCCTTTTCATGTTGTCATTGCTATATTTTTTGTTGAATTGCTGTAGTTAATAGAATTTGGGTCATTTGTGGCTGATTTGGGTTCATTATATGGATAGCTGGGTCCCTGCTGGGTCCCAGCTTCGCACATTATGTCATATACAAAAGTTAAAGGGAACCAGATATTTGATAGAGCAAGTATTCGTTGCAAAACGTTATGTTTAAATTTGGACCAATCAGAAACAAGTTCTAACTAGAATGTTTCTAGGACACAGGGTGTGTCCCACACTGGAACATTTGTCACAAATAAGGGGCAATAATTTAAATGTTTGCAGTCTTAATGGGGTATAGCCTCAACAAACATTTTATGCAAAGGATTCATTATTCTAGGCCCTATACTTTTAGAGCTATGAGCATCACAAACAAAAAATACACTATTTTGGCTATTTCAAGGGCCATAACTCTGTACTAAGAGCTAGGATTCTCAAGAAGAATTCCAAGTGTGCAAGGTCACATCACGATACAGACTCCAGCAAGGTTTCCTGAATTTACATCTAATACTTCTTGAGCTAGGCACATAATTAGGTGAAAAAGTGCATTTTCGTACTATTTCAGGGGCCATAACTTTAAAAAAGGGGATGGAGCCAGCCAAAAAATTAGAGGTGTGCAAGTTTATATCATGATAAAGACTTATGCAAGTTTTCAACAATTTATGTTAAATACTTTTTGAGCTAGGTGCGTCACAAGGTGAAATTGTACATTTTTCACTATTTCAAGGGCCATAACTCTAACAATAGGGGGCGGACCAAATGAAAAATAGGAGGTACGCAAATTCATATCATGATTGAGATTCATGCAAGGTTTTATCAATCTATATCAAATACTTTTTGAGCTAGACGTGTCACAAGGTGAAAATGTGCATTTTTGATTATTTCAGGGGCCTTCTATAAAAAATTGGAGGTGCGCAAGTTCATATCATGATTAAGACTCATGCAAGGTTTCATGAATCTATATCAAATACTTTTTGAGCTAGACGTGTCACAAGGTGAAAATGTGCATTTTGGACTATTTCAGGGGCCATAACTCTGAAAATAAGGGGCGGAGCCAGATGAAAAATAGGAGGTGCGCATGTTCATATCATGATTAAGACTCATGCAAGATTTCATGAATCTACATCAAATACTTTTTGAGCTAGGCATGTCACAAGGTGAAAATGTGCATTTTTGACTATTTCAGGGGCCATATCTCTGAAAACATGGGGCCGAGCCAGCTGAAAAATAGAAGGTGCGCAAGTTCATATCATGATTAAGACTCTTGCAAGGTTTCATGACTCTGTAACAAATACTTTTTGAGCTAGACGTGTCACAAGGTGCAAATGTGCATTTTTGACTATTTCAGGGGCCATAACTTTAAAAATAGGTGACAAGCCAAATGAAAAATAAGAGGTGCGCAAGATCATATCATGATTAAGACTCATGCAAGATTTCATGAATCTACACCAAATACTTTTTGAGCTAGGCATGTCACAACGTGAAAATGTGCATTTTTGACTATTTCAGGGGCCATAACTCTGAAAATAGGGGGCGGAGCCAAATGAAAAATAGGAGGTGTGCATGTTCATATCATGATAAAGACTCATGCAAGGTTTCATCAATTTATATCGAATACTTTTCGAGCTAGGCGCGTCACGAACTTCGGACGGACGGACAAGACCAAATCTATATGCCCCCACCACTCATGGGGGGCACAAAAATAGCACGTCTGCTAGGGTTTAAATAGGTAGATGGATGACAGAGAGCTCATTCGCTATCCAGCGGTTGAAGAAGAAACATCGAGGATTCAACTAATAATTTATCCCAGTACCTTGATAAGGAGACTATTGCAGTTACCCTGTCGGGGCGGATAAATTATTAAAAAGAAGACTTTGGAAGTTCGTAGACTAAAGATGAGTTGCAGAATTTCAACCAGGTTTCGAGCTATAGAGCCAGGAGTTTTACCTTAAGGGTAGTTGAATACTATATACGATAGCATATATAGGCTGAGCATCGGGAAGCTGAGACAGAGACCCAGAGTTTGGTAATCTACTGAGATAGTAAGAGAGTTCCAGCTTATAGACGGTTCAGCATTACCGGCGAAGTACAGCCAAGGCATCGAGGATATACCTATATGGTAGTTGAATGCTACATATGATAGCATATAGGCGCTGAGCATCCAGGAGTAAAGGTATTCATATAGAGTTGAGAGGACAGAGGCCGAGCATCTATGCGGTAAGACTCGTATGTTGTTGATTAAAGACATTGTCTGACGGGAACTGCAACACAAAGCCCAGTCAAGTATAGAGTCTCCAGCCTATAGGAGTTTGAGCTAATCAGTTTTAATTGAAGATTGCTAGTTTGAAACATTTAGTGATTTGCCTGATCCCTGAAATTGTCTAGCTCATAACAGAAATCATTTACGAATCATTGGAACACGAATCATTTAGGCAAGGTAGCCAGAGGAAAATTCTATATATGAGATATCTGGTCTAACCAGCTCTACGTTTCAACAAAGGACATTCTATTTCGTTTGTCAGCTAGTCTAAGACATAGTCACATTGAGTTAGGACCCATTTCATTGTGCAAGATACTAAAGGCGTAGGTACTTCCCTTGGTCATATAACCAGTATCCTGACAAAGGGAAGTTTTGAACGTCCGGAGATGTGATATCACGAAAGTCAAAACTTCAGTCTTTTTGCATCTACTCTGTCCACATACTCTGCATCAAAGACTAAAATCTGGATGGAGGCACATGACATGACATGATCAATTCCTTGATCTGTACATGCTTTACTTATAAAATAGTGTATTCAAACAAATACGTGTATATGCCCACATGTTATTTTGTGCGACAATTTTTGTCGCCACCTAACATTTCTTGACTGTTTTGCTAGACAATTGGTGACTTCGGACGATTATAGTGTGCTGTCTGAGAGTTTGACATTATACAGAGTCGTACAGTGTGTCATGATGCCAAAATGTATGATATCACGAAAGTATCTTACATTTGTTTCAAATCGCTTGTTAAATGTATTCATAATTTGTGTAAATTGGCTCATGTAATCAAAGCGTCTTTTAAGGCATTCAAAGTAAAAAGTACCAATTCAAAGTAAAATTAACCTTTAAGAAAAACTATGAAATACTAGTCAACAGCATGACGGATGAATCTGTCCTTTATATTTTATGGTCATGCCTTTTGTGTTCAAAGTATGTCGAGAAATGCATTTGCAATAGTTGGTGTCTCTTGCTTTTGTTAAAAAAAATATTAACTGTATTATCTTTCAAGAACACCATCAACGATAGAATACGTTGATATGATTATCACATTTATTTCCTCTCATGTATGATTTACAATCGTGCATTGTATACTGACATCGTTTCATATAAAACCTAAATGTTCGGATTTACATTGTTCACATTGTTTCGCTTTTTTTTTTGGTTATTTTTTTAACGTAATCGCACTAATATCCATGCGATGATTATATTAATTGAAATGTTTTTATTTAATTTTCATTTTTAAAACCTCTTGTAAAAGTCCTACCCTTTCGGACAATTGATATCAAAATGCACGAAAAAAAAACAAAAACAAAAAAACGACCATAATTACGGATAAATTGAATGTGCGTATTAAAAGAAGTAAAGAAGTTTGAGATGTCAAGGAATTTTAATCGAACTCAGCTTTATACGTTAACTTCGCAAGAGACGTTGAAGGGGAAGGCGAAGTTTGAAATCTCAAACTCTCTGTTATCTTGTTGGTGAAAGACGTTATTCAATATATAATGCAAGAATAAGAAACAGTTGCATTAACTTAAAAAATGACCTTTTCCTAAACCATCTTCGTGATAATTCAACATGACACTTTGGAGCCGTATGCGAAGATGCTGAGCAATACTTTTTCCAATTTCCAACATTTAACGAACAACGCACACATTTATTTGGGTTGACACGACAATTTTATCCTTTGAACTTGGACTGTTTGTTATTAGGGAAACATGTGCTGTTACCAGTAGCAAATGAAGAACTATTTAGCGAAGTTCAAAATTATATAAAACATACTAGTTGTTTTGAATAGTGATTTGTGTGTGTATCATTAATTGTCCTTAATTACATCCCTCGTGACTCTAAAACTTGTTCTTAATCCTTGTGGAAGCTAGTATCAACTTTTTCAATCTGTTCGAGCTATTTCCTTCTTTCTTATAAGGTCTTTAAACAACCAAAACTTAAATATTGCTCAGTTACATTGTATTTTGCTCCTTTACGGCTATTTGTCAGCCGATCGACCTTTATATGCTTTTTGTTATGGGAGGGCATTCATTAATGTTGTAAGAACTTGTTGCCCAACCCTTTTTGCTCTACTTTTTTATGTTGTGTATATGTTCTGTTATTGTAAATATGTAAAGAGCAAATAAAATATGATTTAACCAAACTAGAAAGTTATATACGAATGCCAGAAAGGTAGCCCCTGAAGAAGGTGGAGCGTAAATTATACAATCGTTGAGTTTAGAAGCGATGAGTATTCAATCAAGCTGACATGCTTGCAAACTATGGTAATTGGAGAGTTTTGTTCCCTTGAATACGGCAATCTGGGCATCCATTCATTCTCATGTATGGAATCTGTTTAACAGAGAGCTATGTGTCTCTTTCTTTGAGTATCAAAGTTTGCGCGCAATCTGCTAAAGAGTCCGCGGAAATAAATGGGATGTAAGCCCACATCAGTGAGACAAATGGAATGAATGAATGAATGAATGAGTTGGGTATTACGGCGAGTCGACACAAAAAGATCATATATCGCCGAGAAAAAGTTAAATGGATTATGTTAATCGTAAAGCATATATAAAACTATTAAAGCTAAAAGTATATACATATAGTTACATATCAGTTGCAAATATAAAAAAGTGTAAAAGTTGTGAATAAAAATCAAATAAGGCTCAGATTTTATGATATATGCTTATTCTGTTTCAAAATTTGTAAAATTTTGTCGACAGGAATTTTCTTCAAACAACTCGTTTAACGATTCAACATTTTAGTATGAATTGCGCTAGGGATCGAAATCTACACAGACGATTAAAATATTTTTATGTGTGTTTGACATGGTACTCATTCAGGTTGATATTCATTGTTCAGAAGATACGAATGGGTCAACTGAGTATGACCTATTCGATAACGAGAAAGAACAACTTCCTCCCTGGAAACAGATCTGTTTCCTTTGCGCCATTCAACTTAAGTAGGTTTATTTTCACGATGTTTATTGAACGAAACATTGTTCCATGAAGACTGCCATTTAGTTAAAATGTATTTGTTGATATCTGGCCTAAAATCAGTATATGGTAATTTCAATTTAGATTGTTGTAATGAAAGTGATTTCTTTGCTGCGGTATCCTCATTTCCATAAAGACAAACATGACAAGGAATCCAATGTTATATGATGTGATGAATCTAATAAGAATTCGATGGACTTCTTAAAAGATAGTTCATGAACCCTGAGAAGAATACTTTGAATGAGAGGATTTTCCGTATTTCGGTTGTGAACTGATTGTAATACTGAAAATTAGTCGGAAAAAATGATAAACTTTTCTTCATTATATTCTGGAATAAAATTAAGGGTCAAATCAATAGCTTTTGCCTCGGCTGAAAAAATTGTAGCGTTATTTGGCAAACGTAATTTGATGTAGGTGGCTAATGGTGGCACATCCAACCTTTGAATCATCTTTTGAACCAGCTGTATAAATTGGAAATTGATTTTTGTAAGTCGACTAAATTTCGTTATATTTGGACTTAAATATTTCAGGGTTTGTTTCAGATTTTTTTCAAGGCGGTTTTTAGAACTGTTGGAGAATTAAGTGTCCATGGTGATGTATTTAGAACTAAATTTTCTTTTATATCATCGAATTCAGTTTCCTTCGTAGAAATGTTGATGCGAAATCCAAAAGGTTTAATTTGCTTTGGTTTTCTGTCATACGGATCATGGTACTTGGGTTTAAATATAATTTTATGAGCAGGATTGGATTTGTTTGCAGCTACCCTCAGAGCATATTGCAACGACATTCGTTTCACGTCTCGTTTGCGTCAACATACGAACATTCAACAGGCGATGTTCTAAATGCACCAAGATCAATACGAAGACCTTGAATATAGATAGTATCCAACAGTTGTAAATACGATTTCCTGACTGAACCATAAACAACACAAATATAATCTAGCTTGGATCTAATAAAATCTGTTTGAAGCCTTGCGATTTGCTCCCCAATCAGTATTTGAAATTACCTTTAAAAGACTCAATGATTTCAAACATTTGGGATTCAGGTATTTTATATCTAGTAAAAAAGAAAGTTTTTATCAAAAATAACACCAAGAAATTTGCTTCGTCAACAACGGGTTTTTTTTATACCTTATACCATTTAGAAAAAGCTCAGGGTAACAATAATGTTTCTGTAATTGACAAAATGGACACACTGAGTTTTTGTTTCGGAAAATTTAAAACCATTTGCAATGGCCCTAGTTTGAACTTTATTCAAACACTGTTGTAGTTGGCGTTCACACGCATATTTTTGAACGATAACATATCAGAAAATAATCAACGTATTAATAATTATAATGAACAATATGTACCTGGTAACAAACATTTCACAATATTATTAATTTTGATGTTCAAAAAGTGTAACAGATAAAATAGAACTAGAAATAGAATTGTGGAACTCCCTGTTCTTGCTTTAAAGAGTCAGAAAGGGTAACACCAACGCGTACTTTAAAACTGCGATCAGATAAAAAATGTGATATAAATGTTTAAAGACGACCTTTTAAACCTAAGTCGTTAAGATAATACCATATTTCCAGATAGTGTCATAAGCTTTTTCTAAATCTAAATCGAAAACGACAGACACTAGATGCTCTTTTTTAACAAATGCATCACGAATATATTTTCCAAGTCGAACAAGATGATCAGTTGTGCTGCGCTGTTTGGAGAAACCGCTTTGAAAGTAAATAATTAGGCCTTGAGATTCAAGATAACAAACTAGCCTAGAATTGATCATACGTTCTAGAGTTTTACATAAACATCTAGTAAGGACAATTGGTCTATAATTACTGGGGTTCGTGCTATCTTTCCCGGGTTTTTGTATTAGGATAACTATAGTTTTTCTCCAGGAATCTGAAAAAAATTGCCAGTTTTCCATGTGATATTGTAAATTCCACGGAGGAGGTCTAATGATTCTTGTGGTAAATGTTTTAAAAGTTGATAATGAATTTGGTCTTGACCAGCTGCAGTATCATGACACTTGTCTAAAGAATCAAGTAATTCTGTGAGCGAAAAAGGTTAATTATAATCTTCATCATTATTTGAATCAAAACTCAAAGGTTTACTTTCTTTAGTCGATTTAATGTTTTGAAACATTTTATCATAATTGTTTGATGAAGAGTTGTTCGAAAAAGTTTGACCAAGTGTTTTTTGTTTTGCTTGTTTGATTTGGGTTTTACGCCGTTTTTCAACAGTACTTCAGTCAAATAACGGCGGGCGGTTAACCTAATCAATGTTCCCGGATTCTGTACCAGTACAAACTCGCCCGACTATCGAACTCGCGACCTCGCGATCCGTAGACCAACGCTCTACCTACTGAGCTAAGCGGGCGGGCTTTCACCAAGTGTATTTTCACCAAGTGTATTGGCAATGTCCTCCTTGGTAGATGCAATAGACTGGTCTGATTTTGTTAGATTGAAAACAATTAAAGTTGTTCTTTTTCCACTTATTTTACGAATCATTTCCCAGACTTTTTAACCGATGACCTACAATTAAGTTTTGAAACGTATGAATGCCACGATATTTAATTTCCTTGCTTTATATTCCTGCGAGCTTTTGCTCTCTGAATCTTAACTGATTGTAAATTGTTTTTTGTGGGCGTATATTGAATTGTTTAATGACAGTCCTACGTTTTCGAACAGCGATCTTACAATCATTGTTTTACCATGGCTTACTTTTATGTTTATCATTTCTTGACAATTCTCCAAAGTCAAATCATTTTACATAATGTTTGAAGTTGCTTCCAATCAGCTTTATTAAATTAAAAATATAAAGGGTGGCCTGAAGGCAGATTAGACGTATTTGAAATAATAATTGGAAAATGGTCACTGCCATGCAAGTCATCTAGTACGTTCCATTCAAAATCAAGAAAAATATTCGGTTGACAAATTGTCAAATCAAGTGTAGAAAAGTTACCTGTTGCAGGATGAAGATACGTTATTGATGTATCATTTAATAAACAGAGGGCATTTCTTTCAATGAATGTTTCAATTTTTTGACCTCTAGTGTTGCTGTCAGAACAGCCATAAAATTTATGATGACCATTAAAATCAAATCCCCCGTAAGCAAAAAATGGTTGTGGTAATTGTTTCATAAGATTGTCAAGATCTTCAAGATTGAGTTTAAATTGCAGCTGATTGAATAATTTTTATTTAGAACAATTTGTCTTTGCGGACATGCATTAATAATAATAATGGATGTACCACCAGAAGCTCTGTCAGTGTTAGCATTAATGAAGTTATACACTAAATAATTTTTGAAAGCTATTTTGTCCGTTTCCTTTAAAAATGTTTCACTAAGGCACATAAGTGAAGGATTATATTTTGATAAGAGAAGGAGAATTTCATTATAATTTGCTTTAAGTCCACGGCAATTCCACTGTATAATTTTACTTGCCATTTACATTGTAATATTTGTTTCAAATGGTAAACAAAAATTGGTCGACTGGAAATTTAAACGATATATTTGTGCTGCCTTGACTCAAGATGTGGAAACCTTTTGATCTTCACCTCCCTTGTGCTTGTTAAACTGGACAAAGCAGACAATGGCAGATCGTCATCATCTTCTCCCGTCAACCGGTTCAAATCAAGAGGGAACTGCTTATGGGTTTGTATGGGATTATCTGATCCCTTTCAAATCCCATTAGTTTTCAAGTCAATTTTTTTTGTCTTGGTGTTTGACTCACCCCAAGTTGATTGGAGTTTGATAAAACGTTTTATTGTGACGACGGCGTTGGTTTAGCAGCTGTCTTTTGATCTTGTGGAATCTGACCAGGTTTTGCTGCAACTTTAGGCTTTTCGTTTTGAACATCTGGGACAAGCACAGAATCTGTTTGCGTAGAGGCATCAATACATTGTGTTGATTTGTTTAAGTTAGATTTTGTTATTGAAGAATTTGTCGATGTTAGTGATGAATTTAGCTCTGGCAATTTGTCTAGCTTCAGGAAATCTAATGCCCTGTGTGAATTTGACATGGAGAACTTCCTTTTCGATCGTCCATGTCTTGCTGTCTCGAAACTTTGCTGAATGCTGCTAGCTGCAACTCACACAACACAATGGATAACTGCGGATGTCATGTTTATGAGAATAGCCATTTTAGCAGCACTTTGGGCAAATGTGATCAGTTTAACAAGTGTTTTCATTGTGGCAAAACTTAAAACTATCATAACATTGAAGAGAATAGGGAATGTAAGTTGTAGCTTTGGTACGCAGATAGCCGATGTTAATGACAGAAGGGAGAAATGGAATGGCAAATGTTAGAATGATAATGTTTTTTATGGATTTCTTTGCCTAATTTTGTTATTTTGATACGTCTAGAAGCAGTGACATGCCAAGTAGATTCTGTGCGTGTGCTGTTTTTTTCAGCCTCCACGGGCAGGTCCCCTGTACACAGCTTCTTTACTGACTTTGGACCACTAGCGACACTCTGGAGTGTTTTCGCAAATCCAAAAGAAGATATACTTGTCATTTTGAATGTTTCGTCGTTGAACTGAATCAGTAGAAATCTAGGGAAAACAATGTTTGTGCCAAATGGTCGGTTAGAAATATTCTCACTTTCCTTGCCTTCAGAGTCTGTTTCCGCAAGCGGTCGTTTATTTCTATTTATATTTTCTATATTTAAATGATTCAGATTCATCACTCGCAGCCCCACCGGCCGCGGAGTCCAACAAGGGAACATGTAAAAAAAGCGGATATCCAGCTCATACATGTTAGGGATACTGTACTCACTGTGATAAACTCAGCCAGGTCTTTTGCAATCTTGTTATTATCACCAGCAGTACGGCATAAATGCAATAAGGGGGTTAGAGGGATTGCTACTTTACCCAACCAATTGACCCTAAGCCACCGTCATCTAGGAAATAGAAATTATACTGTATATTGCAATAAGGTGTTCAATAAATTTGTTTGAACATACTATGAAGTTTGCTGAACTCCGTAGAATATGACATAAGAAGGAAAGAACATTCGATGAAGTGTAACGTCAATTTGACATGAAAACAACAGAAATTGTGCAATGTAGAAAAGAAAACATAAAGATGCAGTTTAACGTGAAAAACATTAAGATGTAACCGTAAATAAAGTTAGATTTCCTAGGGCTTGGCATGATTAGCCGATTGATAGTATCGGGCCAATACGACCACCGAAACGTCTACACCGAATTAGAGGCCAAAGATGTGTATTGGCATCCACATCCCGGAAAGAGGATGCACACATGCAAACAAGCACGCATCATCTCCCCGGGATGCTATGGGGCACCTCAACATCCAGGACCCTCCTTTCCGACTTACGGGTCGCCACCCACGGCAAACAGGTGGCTTCATTTTCGGGGGAGTCGTACCCCTCTGCATGGAGACACAGCCGGCATTTTCTATCCCCCCGCCGGCAAGGGGCATGAGACAAATGGATGTAATATCCAGTTACTGGTATAGATTGTGTAAGATGCCTAGAGAGAGAATAAATCATAAATATTTCTGTATTATTACGGTCAGAGTGAGATTAGGCATTGGTTATTAGAGTTATTTACTATTTAAGGTCAATAGAAGATATATTTGACGTTACACTGCAAGTGTCAAAAATTGTTGTGAACTGCCTTACTGGAGTTAGTAAACGAGGCGACAATAAATTACTTACTTTTATATTGTTTAAAGCAGAATATGAGCCGGAAATTACTGTAAAACTATATTATCCCAGTAACATATCCAAGTGTTATGTATTGACACCGGAAGGTATGGAAGATTGTCTGTTAATGAAAGATTATGACCCTTTTGTAAGTACAAGACTGAATATGAAAAAAGAAATATTAACAATAATATTATTAATATTAACATAGCCATCTTATGAACTTTTTAAGAATTGTGGCCAGTCTCGTACTTGTGAACATTTCCAGTTGAAAATCCCTGTTTTCATAAATGCTTGTTTAATTTGGCCGTGTGTCTTAAACACGAAATTCATAAATAATATTAAGTCACTGATATAGTTAGAAGAACTTACATTTCAAACTGAGTGTAATAGTATCCACAACATCAGACTGTGACTCTGCATTTGACACTTCGCACGAAATGCCATCACCGTCCATATACCGTGTTGGGTGCAGTATCAGTTGCTGTGATCTCACCAATCCATTACTGTTTCCAGTAGTTTCCATGTATGGACGATTACTAGATAATGTTACAGAACCATTTTTCCATCTAATATCAGAGGCAGGGTTAGAGGATCCTGTTGTACACGTCAATGTTAATGCTGTTTGTCCTGTAGCAATTATTTCTTTGTTGCCAGTAATACGTGTAGTTGAGGGTCTAACTGAAACTGTTTAAACTAGTAAACGTTATACTTATAAACTTTATTCTTAAATTTGTCCTTTCTGTTACATTTATCCTGTGTATATATTCCGATAATTAAAGCTTTAAAATCACTTTGAATGAACTAAATAGTCATACAAAGGCAGTTTAGATAGGTGGCTATACATGATAAAACAGCAACATAATTAAACACGAGTACACGAATTTTCGAATAATAAAGATAAAATTTTATCTACTTTTATCAGGTATATTATTAACAGAAACAGGTTTGATCAACTTTTTTTTTCAAATAACACAAAACAAAAATCAACTTACAGTAAACATTAAGATTATCTGATGCAGTTTTCTCTGACGGACTGATCAAGGTTGGGTGTGTAACTATACAATTTACAATATGTCCATTATCTGCAGCAGTCATCTGTTTTCGGAATAATGACACCACTGATTATGTTTCTGTAGTAGCATCAAGTGTGGAAGTTGTTTCACCTGTAGCTGTTGATCCCTGGTATAACCAGGAAATATTTGCAGCAGGTCTACAACCAGTTGTTGTACAGCTGACCTCTACAGTGCCTCCAACAGATACAGGTAATGTTTGAATGACTGGGTCACTGGGCTTTACTGAAAGAGAAAAATGCGTACACTGTATTAGCTTCTACATAAACATATAAGTGATGTATGTGGTAAGGTTTGGTAATTAGGGTTTACCAAAAAGCAGACATGTACCCATAGGACACAATATTCCTCCCATTTTCTGTCGTTATACAGTTATATAACAAGATAAATGAAGCTGAAAGAGAAACATAGGGAAATAGGGACAATGATTCTAATTATTATATTCTGCAGTGTCTCTAATGTAGATTAAACTTACTGATGTTTTCAGGAGTGTTGAGTTTCTAGACTTGTCAAAAATACAAAACTCGATATGAATCTGTAGGATACTGATGCTCCTTCTTTCCGTCACACTACACCTATATATCAAGTACTTTTTGAGATACATGTGACTCAAAATGGCAGATTCTAAACGCATATTTTTCACTATGTGAATGTCCAGAGTGCAATACAAAACAAAACCACAGGTGTACAACACTTCATATGCTGAATAATATTCCTATATGGTTTCATGGCTCTAGGTCACATACTTTTGAGAGATATATATATATGCAATGCAATTTTTTAAACCATTTATGCAGAGCTTTACTAAGTCAAGGACCATAGCTATGTGTCGGCTTAGGAAATCCAATGCTCAGCTTTACAATTCTATAATGTTTCCTAGCTGAATATCAAATACATTTTGAGATGCATTGGACATCGTAGGCCCTATATGTACATGCTGGACTAATTTCAATGGCTCTGAGACAAGTAATGTTTGAAATATGCACACTCTGACGGTAGGACTGCGGATTTACAGACAAATGTAAATCTAATTAGCCTCTAAAATGTGCACACGTGCATGCGTGCGTGCGTCAGAACGAGCGAGCGTGCGTGCGTGCGTTCGTGTATGCCTGCATGTGTGCATGCGTGTGTGTCTGTATTAGTAGATATTTCAGTGGGTCGAAAAGTTGGAAATTCAGACACTTTGAGTGCGATAATAATAGCGAACTCCCGATTTCCGAGTTACGAAAAAATAATACGTCGTACGAATCACCAATTTTCAGGCATAATATCTGCCGTTGTAACAGGTAATTAATTGTGCTAATTCTGCCGAGTGAACTAGAAATGAATGTTAAAAAAGCGGATTAAGTCCAAGTATTATATTGTACTTTAATTGTACAAATTTCATATTTCCGATAATACATATATGTATTGCTGAACTGTGGGAGAATTATATTACCGTATAGCGATTTAATTCTGCAAGGTGTTATTTCTGCTAAATCTACTGGTCGAGGCTGTCACGAACAAATAAATTCCGCACATTTAAATTATCAGCAGAATTTTTGACGCAGAAATAAACTTTGATATAATAAACCTCGCTTAATATAATGACCCGTTATCTTTATCTCACGATTTTTTTATCTGCTGTCAATTTATTCACACCGTATCGATTGTGGTTGATTCCTATTGTCCTCGAATGAATGATTACCGTTTTGGGCGTGTAATCTTTACAAGTGTATATCACAAAACACTCTAGGTTTATGTAGAGATAGTACCTAAGTTTTTCAAATCATAGGTATGAAGTTAAAAAGCTTTGAGATGAAGACAAATGTCCATATATTTCTCAAAAATAGATATATTGACAATATTTTGACCAGAAGCGTAGAGTTATGAGTATTTAATATTTTCATGTAAAAGAAAAATTTGTGATCAAGGAAATGTAACTCTTCTTGAACACAGAGAGCAGAAACATCAAAGGGACATAATACAGCGAATATTTTCTAATTCAGTGCATTTGATTTAACATTTAACTATTTTCTGGATTTCAAAATGATGATCCAAGATACTGTGTGCCAAAAATATAGAACATCTGGAAAATTCCTTTAACAGCAAAAACATGCAGCAGAATGTAAATAGCTATACTTTAATCGGGACTCGAACCCAGGACCTCTCACACCTAAATAAACACTCTACCACATTCCTATAACAGCAATAGCTATAGCTAGGCAGTTTAAGTGCACCGTTTACATTACGTGAACTGGAACAGTTTTGTGACAATAACATAATAATCAGCAAACTCCGGATTATCGGCGTATTCGCTTTTTCCGTGTAAAGAAAAAATATAATCTCATGCTGCAAACGTTTTAATCGGTCAAAACTTCCCAAATTTCTCTGACGTGATTTTTAGAGTATGAACTTACTTACTGGTTGTACCAGTGAAATAAAACGTACACTGAATCCTATAATTGTCTTTTTAGCAGTTGGCGAACGGCTAAGACATCGGGCTTTTGTCCAAATATAAGCAATTACTTTACCAGTTTCGAGAGGGTATTAATTGATAGGAAATTACACTTACAAACTAAATACCATTTTACAACACATGGAGTTATTAGCATTCAATGTCAATCAGTATTATATAATATATTTATTCTTTATTATAGTCTCAATTACATACAATACAATAATAAACAAAACAGAAATATGTACATGTCAAGCATACGTATGTAACCATTCTGATTTAGAAATATTAGAGACTTTTATATTTCTCTCATTTCACATATCTCATAGGTAAAACCATCGTTCATAATAATGTGATATATTACAAATTTATATTACAGATTAAACCTAAGGAGCAGTTGCTAATCTATCAGTAAAACAAAGTTAAAACAATTTGGATAAAACACTGAATTTCAAAATAAGCACTACTGCGCATTTAAGAAACTGTTTAGAAAATCAAATATCACCCCGATCAGATCGTAGATGAACTGATTAGCAACAACGTCTTAGAATATATAAAATGAATACATAGCTAAAAGAGAGGAAAAGGCATTACTTACAAATATATAAAAGACGTCGTCTTAAAATACTGTAGCAGGTTTTGGCACAATTTCTAATCATCAATGGGGTTGTGAATAGAAATACTAATTGATCTATTTTAGACATAGAAAGAAAGTCATAATTTACACTTACAGCCTTATCAAATAATGACTGTCTTAAATCATCATACAGATAACAATCAAGCATGGCATGACTCTCATCTTCAATATTGTCACAAAAGGGATATTTCCGGTCACGTACTTCCAGAACTTCATAACGTCTGGTTTCGATACGGAAAGGTGCGACACCACATCGAAATTTACTAAATGCAGCACGATGATACGGCGACATAATAAGTTGGCAATAAAATTCCGTACTAAAATCGTCTTTAAAAAGGCGATAAGTACGCAACTTATTCCTGCCTCGACCAGAAGGACCAGTGACACTATTCAGAGACTGAAACCGATCTACCTTAAATTTGTCATAGATTACATTGACAATTTTATTTAACAAAGTTTGTTTCGGTATTGCAGACTAGATATCAATATATTGCTGTAAACCTTTTGTATTAAACATGTTTGTGACAACAAAATACCAGTTTTTACACGACCTACATGCTAAAGATTTAGCCCATAGTGCAACACGTTTATTTATTCTATGATCATGCATGGTTGATAGTCGTGCCCAATACAAAGAAATGGACTTCCATTGCCGGATTTCTGGAAGCACTCATCCCATTTCACCCGAGACTGCAACATTTGGAGTATATCTACCGACTCCCAAAAAACTATAATCTCTATTACAATCTAAGTTGGGATTGTTAAACAGAGAACTAAACTCCGATTTCCATTTAAATAAAACATCATTAACATCCGAGGACAGAGATCCGTCATCTCATATAACCTCGTTTGGAATATCCTTCTTATTAGTTTGACCAATACCATTTTTTCCAATCGACTTCCAAAACCGAGATTGGTCAACATTGCATTCATCCAACAAATCCTTTTGAAGGTTATACCAATGACGACGCTTTGCCTTTTGTACCTCAGTATCAAATTGTTTGCGACTTTTAACAAACTCTAATTTAAAACACACTTTATAACTTCTACTGTTACAATGAAGCCAACGCTTTTCAGTTTGTGATAAGTTATCCAACAATGTTGTCAACTGTTCATTCCACCATGGTTTACCTGGTCTACGTTTTCTTGAACAAAACTCAGCTCCAATTAATATAGTTTTGTGTGGTATATTAGTATACATAGCTGATTTCAAAATATCACACAAACTAGCATATGCTTGATCAATATCCTGTTTGGTTCTAAAACCTTGTTCTAAAGTATTTATTGTTCTATTTACATCAAATAAAAATTCATTGCTGTTCAAAAAAAAAAAAACTGTTAAAACAATCTTTATCAAATTTGACAAAAGAATCTGAATCAGTAGTTCTTAAGTTGGTAGATGTATGGTTTGAACTATAACATAACAAATTCAAAGACATTAGCGAATAATCAGATATAGATATCGTAGCAAGTCCTGCAATATTATCACATCTATTAATAACATCTGAGGTCAATGATACAGAAAAATCTACAAAATTATCAATGCTATCGTGTGGTATCCTTTGTGGACACAGATGTAAAATCATTGTTGACAATATTTCGTCCATTTAGGACACACATACTAGCATTTATTAAAAAATCAATAAAAATCTCACCATAAGCATTTATATCAAAATCTATGATATCCCTATCTGGAATAACATGAATACCAGATATATGATCGTCCAAGTTGCCTATTCGACTATTAAAGTCTCCGAATATAAAAATCTGACCAATAGATTGCAATAAATACACATTAGACAATAACGTGTCATAAAACGTACTATTGTCTGATTTAATACGTCTTTGCAATCTTTTTGCCTGAATACACGGCGTATTACAGAATCGTACCATGATTTAGTATTTGGTCTTATTGCCACATACATGGATGAGATACATTCTCCTTCTTGATGGAATTTGAACTTACAAAAGACCAGTTTGTAGCTCTATTTATCTCATTCATTTTTAAAAAGTCTGCTTTTGTTATAGTTAATAAAAAAGTCTATTATACGGTACTTAAGAAAGTCGGTCAAATTAATTGTGCTTAAGGTAAAGAAGGTGTAATATGTATGAGTTTTAAAAACAAGTTGCATCCTTGATAACGTATTTAGATAATAGCAAAAGCTGATCTTCACGCGATTTACAATTATTGAAAAGGTCAAATTAATACTTTCTACGCAAATGGCGTCGAAAAAACACGTTTTAGCCTAGCCCGAAATAGTTTTTACGTTGCCTTCTTTACGGCGAAAAATTTAGTTTCTGGGCGTACATTCAATTTAAAAAGTTATTTTTTCATTTGACATAACAGGCCTATTACAACCTACACGGTGATGCAAATATGTAATTTTACTTTTCGCCGAAGAAGTTCTTACTTTATGCAAAATTCATGCCAGAATTATTGTTTTCGAGCGGAGTGTTTAAATCATTTTCAATACATTGTTTTTAAAAACTAAATTATCATATAGATTTATTTTACTGAAAATGAGCTAAAAATACGGGGGTTTCCGACTTCGTTTTCTCTGTATTGTCTTAACTCCCCTACCCCACTTTTCACGAGCACATTTTGTTCATCAAATTTTCACAGATAATTGTTTGTATTTTAGCGAAAAACAAGTAAATCAGTAGTCATGTGCCTATCTTCAGGGATTGTGGCGTCATCATTTTCCCTATATGTCCTATATAAAGCCGTCATCTTGGTCTCGGAGGAGGGAATTTTCAGAGGAGGAAACGTTCAGTACATACAGAGCGTGACGGTATCAATACCGTAAAACAATTCTACGCTACGTGTTGATGCAAGGTCCATGTAAACATAACGCTAACTGTAAGGGTTCTGTTAGTTGATCAATTATGAAACAGATCAATAAGGAACAGCATACAATTTCTATTCTTTTTATTAGTACTACGATACACAGCCATAACATTTTAATGTACAATATATATGAAAACTATTTACATAGAAAGAAGTTCAATATACTTCATAATGTTTACTTGCATAACATTAAATCTTTCCTTTACAATTACTCTTAATCCGCTCGACTTTGATAACTATCAATAAACACAGTGTTCATTCATCAGGGAAACAATCTATTTTGCAAATGTTCAGTACAAGCAATATTGTCTTTATATCAGTTAAAATCCATATGGATAAGATATATAGTTTTCACGGAAGACTCGCTTGTCAAACACTTGTCTGTAATCTTTGTTTCGTGATGTAGTTACAAGTTTCGTACTATCTCTGTTTCTACTAATTTTGAAAGGATCCTTAACTGTAATTGATTCTTTGGAACTACCAAGTACCATTGTCTTCATTACATCAAAATTGATAGTTTATACCTTTCTGTAACTGAGTGTGATTCCTCTGATTTTACAATGTGTTTGTTTTCCAGATTCATCCGGCTCTTTCAAGCGAAATGCATATTGTTGCAGACCTCCAGTATTGAACGTTATTATCGCGTTTCCTGACGCCACATCAGTAAGATCGCCGAGATAATCACCTAAGAGAGTAACCCATTCACCCTCCTTTATGGCAAATATAACTGAATCTGTGTCCGTACAGTTTTAGACGGATGTGGGCAGTCGTGTATGCAGCTATAATGACAACTGTTTTTGCGCTAGTGTCCACAAAATCGTCTTTATATTTTCATCTCATTTCAACTAAGTCGTCTGATACATATTTAATCCAGATGACTTCATCTTTTTCACTGATCAATTTATCGAAATATACGTCAGGATCATCGACGTTTGAACGTTGACGTTTTCCAAACTTGCCCTTAAACGAATTCAGCATCAGCTTTGCTCAGGCCCTCAGGCCGGGATTTTTTCGTATGTTTTCATAATCAAGTCAGATACCCTCCTTTTCGTTATATTATGTAATATACTTGTAGTTTAGTTCTTTTGTTGTACACCACGATGACAAACCGCTAGCTTCCTGCTTCAGTTTCAAGAAGGTATTTACATACTCAGTAACGACTTCTCCTTTCATAGCAAAGTGCCAGACTACATAGATGTTCGCGATTTGATAACCTTTTTCGATGGTTTTCTTTAGTTCATATGTCCCCCAAGTGCCCACAAAAGATCGTTTTTCACTGTATGAGTACACGTATCTTCAATCTTAACGTCCGCGCACGAATTACACAGAAGAAATAACAACTTGCCGTTGACTCTGCATAGTAGAACAGGGTGAAACAGCTGACATGGTGTGATGACTTTGTAATTAACAGGCCTTCGTAGTTTTCAAGGCTTTTTTTTTTGTTTTTTGTGATGAGTGTAGGATGACCCAATGGTACTTCTCCGGTTTTGTTAATGAAAGGATAAAGACACGTGACATCGTAGTACTGGATTCTCTACCGATGAAGCATTTTTGTATAGTGTAAATGTTTCTGTATGTCCTCCGAAGAACGCCTGTCTCGGCTGAAAAGGTGTTGTAATATGACAGTTTTTAATAAATTCCGTCTTTACAGTATCTCCGATTAACTGCTGGTCCAATTCTGACTCCCATATTATTACATACGTATAGCCATTTTCCACTAAGTATTTCTTCTTATCAAGTGTCCTCTGATAGAGTTCACCCATGGTTAGCTTTCTCATCGGATTTTGATAATATAAATATGTTTTGTTTTCCGCTTCTGGTCCATTGTAAATCATCGCATCTAAATTTTCTTTAGAGAGGATGTGTAGTTGGTCTCCCTCTAGTACTGTTTGAAATTGTTTTTTATATTTTCTGTTCCACAATGGCCTTCCTTCACACTGGCAGCTTTATGAAAAGCTATGTCACCATGCGATTCGTAACCTTTTCTAATGCTCTCCCACCTTTTATGTTTATCAATTCTGGCCTTTGATGTTACTATGGCTCTTGCACAGCATATACTGTCAGAGTTTTTAATCCGAATGATATATTTCATTTCAAGCAAAATCTGTCATTGTTCACGCACCGTTTTTGAGCACCGCCACTTGAATCCTCATTATATGTAAAAAAAACGTTCCACTTCCTGAAGAAAACCATCAGCAGTTAAGGTTGTTACAGGTCCAAATGGAATAACTATAGGGTAATCCATTTCGAACGAGATCATTTGACTTGCTCCCTTTTGTGACCTTATTAAATATGGAAGAAAACAATGTCTTTAACGTAGTTAAAATGTCTTGTAAATCCACATGTTCCATATTATTGAATGCGTCCTTGTATGTCGATGATTTTGTCCTAAACATTTTTTTCATTATCGTTTCTTCTGGAGTTGGTATGCTTGCCCGCTTACGACCTCCGTCAACTTGATGTATGTCTCGCAAATGTCCGAACAGATTGTCGACCCGACTAAATGCACATCCGCATTTGGAGCAATGAAAAATGTTTTCGTTTCGATGTTTGTTAACATGCCTATCTAGATTATTCTTCCTTGATTGGCAGAGCGCTGATATTTTAGTAGTTCGCTCCTTTTGTCTAATTTGTGACCAAAGTCCAGGCAACAAAACTTCATGTTGAAGAAAGAAAGGGTTACGTTGTGGAGTGGTTTTATATGCATGCGTGAAAGGTTATTAAAATAATAATCTTATTGGTTACATTAATTTATACCTGATTGGTCAAATTGGCATAGATTTCATTGGTCTATTTGTCTTTGTCTAGACTACAGAGTTGTTTTGACTGGCCTTTATAGAAGCATTCTAATTAGCTTAGACGAGTTTGGAGAGAAAGATCTTTTTAAAAGGCATAAAACACAAAGGATAAAGTAGTAAATTCCATTCTTTTGCCAGCCGTCGAAGGAATACCATATTTTCAACACAGAATCCAGACTGTAAGCAGGAATCTTCGTGTTTCGTGGAGAGATCTAATGTTGAGACATTTACGACAGATACATGGACAAAAAGTCACTCATCAGTATCAACCACCACCACCACCACCGTGCAGTAAGGTGTATCTAACACCACCACTGGCAGTGAAGCGTATCCACCACCACCGCTAAAGGTGAAATGATTTCTAACTTCATCGACAGATGCTACGGGGCATAATGTAAATCCGATGGTTTTCCAGCATCCCTTTTCGATGATGATAACAGGTCCCAAAGGTGACTATCACTGATTTTACCTTTAAAGCATAGACATGCATTTCAAACTCAAACTGACATGACATAATTTCATTGGATATGTTCTCTCATAACCCGTGTATATTTCAGCGTGTGGGAAAAAACATTTGTAGAAAAGCTTTTGCAACAGCACTGATCTTGAATACTTGATCCGATACAGAGGACAGTTCGGCTATACAAGAGATGTCAGCTACTGTATTTTTTAATTAAGAGGACAGTACAACCAGGAATTTGTTCAAGGAATCCCGTCCGATTTAGAAGATGATGACAAGGCACAACAATTTGCTCATTCTAGATTACTTGTTTACTGTACTGGAAAGGATAAACGTATTACCAATTTCTTTACCGAAGGGTCCCACCACAGATCGTTATCAATGATTTCCATCAACCAGAACATGTTTGGAAACAAACGAAAAAATTGGAGTTTGAGTTTGAGAAATGGAGAAAGGATACAAATACATTCAGCAAGAACATTTAGCTAAGAACTCTCAAACAGAAAACTGAGAAACGAAAAATTTATCATTATCTAGTACTGTTCAAAACCCGGTTGACCGGAATTGGTGATGACAATTGCCCGACAAATGTATCCTTAGAACAACGAACGTTTTATGAGAATGTTTGAGAAAGCCACAAAAACATCATATGGATACCTTCTCGTTGATTTGAAACCGTTCACTTTAGAAAACAGATTAAAGTTTGATTTGACATGGATTGACACACTCAAACTGAAAACCAAACTAAGACGACCAATCAGATGTTAGAACACGAAACAGTCAACCAATCCCGCATATAAAGCCTACCAAACTCCTATTAAAGACGTCATTGCATTTGAAATGAATCATTGCAAGCTTGAAGTTTAAACTGTTCACATCGACGAAAGTAAAGAATTAGGAGACACGATGGATGAAAACGGACAAGCTTGTGACGCTTATGGTTTACTATTTGATTCAACCAATGATGTGCAAAGAAACGTTAAGCGCTTATGGTGTCCAGAAAAAAGCGAACCCCAAAGCGTAAAAAAAAACAAAATGTAGAAAATAGCTATGGCAAGATGGAAGAAGATACAAATGAAAATAATGGATTTCTTCATATTTTGCATGTTGCTCAAACAGAATCAAAGGACATATTCAACAAGTTTTATAATCAGTTTATTGAAGACGGCAAAAATGAAGACGAAGCAGCTAAGTTGGATGAGGAGCGTACTAAGCTTTACAAGGAAAAGGTAAAAGATC